>NW_027152380.1:0-326459 GCF_040937935.1 Hyperolius riggenbachi
ACCCAAATTAGGGACTTGTAACTTTAAGGATTGAGCCCACCCCCAAGAGGGGAGTGTGTTATTTTGAATGTTGTATAGGGTGTAACTTTAAGGATTGTGCCCACCCCCAAGAGGGGAGTGTGTCATTTAGAATGGTAATATAAGCTTGTGAAAAGGATGTGAACTTCAGCATTTGATAAAGGGCTCTTGCCCGAAACGTCATGCTGTTGCATTGCTGTTGTACGGCTGCCATTATAATGCAATAAATACTGATATGCACTTTAAAGGGTCGAGTCCTGCCGGGAATTTTTTCTTCATTGGATCAGACAGCTGAGGCGTGATGGACCTCTAACCTGGAGAGGACTCCCCATATATATAAAAAAACATATACCAGTTAATCCAGAGGCGGGCAGATATAATACAGATTGCGATTTTGTCAGTTACCCCAACTTCTTTCAGTCCACTGCCGGCCCCCCAATCCAGGTGGACCAAGGCGGTGGGTATGGCTGGGGTGACACCCCCAATTCCTCTGACAGCAATCATTTTCCCAGGTATGTACTGCTCCGGGTTCACAAGCTGGGGATGTATGAGAGTCACTTCTGCTCCAGTGTCTCCTACCCCCAACCGTGACAAGCTGCAGATTCTCTGCATAGCCAGTGGCATTCCTGGTAGCACACAGAGCAGTTGGGACTTCACGGGGGTTTGAGGCCTCACTGGATTTTGGGGCCTCCCTCTTCCTCTCTGGGCAAGTCATGCTGATATGACCCACCCTGTCACATACAAAGCATTTCCGAGTGTCAGTGGTTGGTTGCCTGAATCCAGGAGACAGCGGTGCTTGCCTCCTCTGGGTGCTGGGTGACACAGGTTTAGCAATCTGTTCTCCCCTCCAGCTGGGCGTAGTAGTCCTCCGGGACTCAGGTGCTCTATGGGCGGTGTAGGAATCGGCCATTTCCGCAGCCTCATCCACTGTCTTTGGTTCTCGATCCAGCACAAACAGCCGGACATCAACAGGACACGTGTGTAGGAACTGGTCTTTTATCATCAGCTCCTGCAGGGCATCCAAGGTTTTGACTGACAGTCCTTTTAACCACTGCTGGAAGGCCGTGCGCAGGTTGCAAGCATGATCCAGGTAACTGTCATTAGGGCCTCGCTGCACTGTCCTGAAACGTTTGCGATACACCTCTGGCGTGAGGTGGTATCGTGCAATGATGGCTTTCTTAATTGCCTCAAAGTCCGTTTCTTCCTCCTGGGGGAGACTCACAAACGCCTCCAGGGCCTTGCCTCTCAGCCCTGGTGTGAGGTATCTTGCCCACTGCTCACGGGGCACCCCATACTGCCGACAAGTCCTTTCAAACCCCTGTAGGAAAGTGTCTATGTCAGAGTCCTTGTCCATAGCGGGGAACTTATCCAGGGGGATTCTGTGGACTCGCTCACCTTCGCGTTCTGCGGGTCCAGCAGACCGGTTCTGCTGCTGAAGTTTACCCAGCTCCAGCTGGTGTTGCCGTTCAGCTCTTTCCCTCTCGGCCTGGTGTCTTTGTGCCGCTTGTTCCTTCTCTGCCTGTCGGTGCAGTAGGATCAGCTTTAGGCGCAGTTCAGGATCAGCCGAGTTCAGTAGCTGTAGATCAGCTTCCAGAGATGGCATCTCCCTGCTCGGTGGATCGTCCAGGACATCGTCTCCACTCGCATTCTGTGGCGGGAGCGATTCCTCCTCTGACGTGTCGTGAGCTGCATCCACTGACGTTGAAGCACGGGCTTGCTCTGCCTCATACTCCTCGAGGGCCCGAACCAACTGCTCCTTCGTCTGGCCGCTCACCGTCTCGATGCCTCTTTGCTCACACAGGTTGAGTAGCATCTCTTTGTTTTGCCTTGCATAGCTGGATGCTTTCTGAGCCATCGTGTTGCAAAAAATAAAAAGAACAAAGGGGGGAAGGGAAAGCAAAATACCACGTGTGTATCTTTGAACAAAAAAAAAAACGTATATAGATTCTGCACTGAGTAGACTTCTGTAGGCTAGTTGCTTCTAGCAAGCTTCCAGCCTTTAGTACTCAGAATAGCAAGCTAAACTGCGTACTAATGTACTAAACGATCCCACCGCTGCCAGCCAATTATGTCAGGAACCGGCCCGCGGCACGCCTGCGTATACGGTTCCCGACTGCGGGTTTGACCAGACTGAGAGGGGAAGCAGCCTTAGTCAAGCTAAAACAAGGCTGGGACCCCTCAGAACACCTCTCACTGCCACCACTAGCGGTTCGCTAGACACTTCCACTCTGCTGTCGAGTCCTCAGCGCGCACTCCGCGTTTTCGTATTTGGGTCAGCTTTGCGCTTAGGCCAAATACGGGAACGCCACGCACCCACACACACACACACAGTTGCAATCTTACACTGTCGTGAAGCAAAGACCCACTAACAGTCGTTCCGAACGATACTGTTAGCCACTCTGCTGTCGCTAATAGCACTGGCGTTGTTCGTACGTTGGGTCAGCTGCGCGCTTAGGCCAACGTATGACAAACGCCCCCACACACAATGCAATTGCAATTTCATACGGTAGTGTTGCTCAAGCGTACAATTAGGCATGAACTTATACACGGTTACACTTCAGTCTCTTCTAGGCTATGAGTGTTAGTTTAGTACGGCAGAAGTCAAGCTTATTAAATAATAATTTAATATTCCAGAAAAACATAGAACAGTGCAGAACTTAATATATACAAAAGTTTACAAAAAGACAAAGTAAAAAAGTTACAAAATTAAGAGTTACAAAGATAACACACACGAATATTTGCGTAAAAATAAACGGGGGGAAAAAAGAACGTTACCAGCTTAGGTTAGAACGTTGTTTGACGGGAGGACGCCGTTTCGACCAGGAGTCGCGATCCTCCCTAGCTATTCGCTACCTCCGAGAGAAGATCCCGGTGGCTGTCCTGGGCCAGCTTAAATAGTCCGAAGTGTCCCCTGGGGCATTTAATGTCCAGCCCCCAGGAACTAATGCAGTTTCCCCGTTTGTGACATCACCGAACGCTTGTCATAATCTTTCTTATGATATGCAAACTTCAAAGGGGGTTCCTGTTTTAGCTTTTTGAAGTTTGGCAGGATACAATCTCACCCATTCAACTCTGCAGACATCAAAAAGCTTCCTCCACATTATTTCCTAGGTTAAAGTGTATTTTAGCACATCCATGAAAAGATTGAATTTTGGTTACAGGTAGCAGTTTGCCTGTAATCCTGTTTACACTTACAGATTTCAAAGCAATTCCACTTCCGTTTTTAAAGTCTGTAGAAATTTCCAACCCCTTCCATGTAAATTTCCAACCTTCAGGTGTCAGCTTCCCATCCCCAACACTCTGGTAGGCTTGCTTTGTATGATGGGACAATGGCTGATTCCAGTTCAAAAGCCATGCCGACCAGCCTATTCTTCCTCAATTGGCCGCTAATTAGCAGTACACACAGTTTCCCCGGCTGGACAATGAGGGCAGAGGTAATGTACATTTACATGCAGACTTACATTATCCTTCAGATTACTCTGGCCAGGTGACCAATTACTACCAAGCACAATACACATCTGAGGTTTTACCCAGTAGACAGAAAAAAGACAGAAATATGTTCTGTTATTATCCTTAACATTATCAGCACCCCAATATATCACCACAGTCATCCCATTGCTGTTTGTGCTTTTTTATCATGTGCCTACATAAGGCAGTTGTCCCTTCGTGGGTCTTGGTCTTTCTGCGACTCAATTTTTGGTGGCAGAGAGTACAGATGGCATCGCTGTCATCTGAGGCAGACACACACAAAAATGTCCACGCCGCTGAGCCCTGGGATGATGGCACTTTGGTGGTGGCGGCAGCAGCTGACCTTGAAGGGCATGTTTGCTTGCTGTTCATAGGTGGCGATACATACCGCCGGACACTGCCAAGAGCTGTTTCTGATGACGAGCTCCCCCTTCTTCTTTCAGCAACTCGTTTCCTCCTACTCCTCTCTGACTACCCCTCTGAACTGTCCCCCTGTTCATCTTGTTTATTGGGAACCCACGTGACATCCATGGCAGTATCATCTTCTTCATAATCATCCTTTACAGCTTCGCTTGTATCAGACACCTCCAAAACTGCACCAACAACAGGTACTTCATCATCCTCACACCTTACGACCATACTGACGCCTAACTCAGACACATGAGGTGTTGTAACATGCTTAGCGCCTTCATCTTGTAACAATAATGGCTGTGAATCAGTTAATTCCCCACCAAATAAATCCTGTGAACTATCAAATGGAGCGGATGTGGTGCTAGTAGTAGCAGTGGTGGCTGCCGGCTGAGTGTTAAGTGGGGTGCCAGAATCAGAGCAGGAGGAGGAAGATATGTCACGGTTCCGTGCGGAAGCTGAGGAAGATGAGGTGTTCTGTGTTAAATAGTCAACTACGTCCTCACAATCTTGGGAGTTGATGGCACGTGCCTTCTGAACACTGTACTTCAACATGACTTCGAACAGACCTGCCGGGTGGCCTGCCTCTGGCTCTGCCTCTTGTTTTGGGGGGGTGAATTGTTATGCACTGATTGCTGGTATAATACAATGTGCAGTCACACAGATGCAGAGAAAGGTATGCACTGACTGGTATTATAATACAATGTGCAGTCACAGATGCAGTGAAAGGTATGCACTGATTGCTGGTATAATACAATGTGCAGTCACACAGATGCAGAGAAAGGTATGCACTGACTGGTATCTTAATACAATGTGCAGTCACAGATGCAGTGAAAGGTGTGCACTGACTGCTGGTATAATACAATGTGCAGTCACACAGATGCAGTGAAAAGTATGCACTGACTGCTGGTATAATACAATGTGCAGTCACACAGATGCAGTGGAAGGTATGCACTGACTGCTGGTATAATACAATGTGCAGTCACACAGATGCAGAGAAAGGTATGCACTGACTGGTATCTTAATACAATGTGCAGTCACAGATGCAGTGAAAGGTGTGCACTGACTGCTGGTATAATACAATGTGCAGTCACAGATGCAGTGAAAGGTATGCACTGACTGCTGGTATAATACAATGTGCAGTCATACAGATGCAGTGAAAGGTATGCACTGACTGGTATTATAATACAATGTGCAGTCACACAGATGCAGTTAAAGGTATGCACTGACTGGTATTATAATACAATGTGCAGTCACACAGGTGCAGTGAAAGGTATGCACTGACTGCTGGTATAATACAATGTGCAGTCACACAGATGCAGTGAAAGGTATGCACTGACTGGTATTATAATACAATGTGCAGTCACACAGATGCAGTGAAAGGTATGCACTGGCTGGTATTATAATACAATGTGCAGTCACACAGATGCAGTGAAAGATACTTACTGCTGGTATAATACAATGTGCAGTCACACAGTTGCAGTTAAAGGTATAAACTGACTGCTGGTATACAATGTGCAGTTATACAGATGCAGTGAAAGGTCTGCACTGGCTGGTATTATAATACAATCTGCAGTCTCAGAGATACATTGAAAGGTATCCGTGGACTGCTGGTACAATACAATGTGCAGTCACACAGATGCAGTGAAAGGTATGCTCTGACTGTGCTGGGCCTGGCACAGTATAGCAATTAGCAAGGGCCAGCTGTGACAGACACGGCTGTATATACAGTGTCAGTGGCACACACACACAAAAAAACACATCACAAGAACTTAAGCTCTTATAAGAGTTTTTTTTGTGGTGCTTTTTAGCAACAAATATCAGCAAGGAGCAAGCTAACAAGACCTAAACTAACTTGCCCTATCTCTGCAGCAAACTCTTCTCTCACTAAAGCAGGCAGCAGACAGAGTGAGAAAATGGCCGATGCAGCAGCTTTTTTTATAGGGGGTTCGGGGGTCCAGGAGGGAGTGCAGCTTGATTGGCTGCCATGTGTCTGCTGACTGTGATGTAGAGGGTCAAAGTTTAGCCCAATGATGTAGTATAGAGGGCGGGTCAAACTCGCTAAAGGTTCGCTGCGAACGCAAACAAGTTCGGCGATGAACCGTTTGGGCCGTCTCTAGTAGTAATTTAGAAGAGTAACAAAGAAAGTAATATTGTGCTCATGCCGGAACAAATTTATCTGGATGAGGTAAAATGACAGTTAAGTGATGAGGATTGTTAAGAGAGAATTGTTATGAGAGAATTACTTTCCTAATTACTTTACTAATCCATTTGAGAAAGTGAAAGATCAGTTAAATGTGAGACTCCGGTGGGGTTTTTTGGGTGGTATTTTCACTGAAAAGGAGTATAAGGCTCTGATGGTCACAGAGTACACCATCCCCCCCTATATATACTTCGTAAGGGCCATAAGAATCCTGCACACCCCCCTGGACTTCACATAATTTCGTCCAGGGGCTCTCCCCTGCAAAAAATATCTCAGTATATAGACAAAAAATGGAAAATTCTATAGACACAAACAAGGTGTTGCTATGGGAGCAGTGTGCTCCCCAGCCTATGCCTGTCTACACTTAGGTTCATGGGAGGAGTAAGGGGTGTACAACCATGGGTTGTATGAAAATGTGTTGTGGATCTGTTATGTGGATGATATATTTTTGTTCTGGACTGGACCTAAATCTGTCCTTTTTGATTTTGTAGATGATCTGAATAGTAACAATTTTAATATTTTTTGATGTCCAAGATTGATGTGAATTTACTTGATTTTTTAGATATCAGGGTGACAAGGAAGGATGTTGGTTTGACCACCACAACCTTTACGAAAGAAACTGCTGGCAATTTGCTTTTACATTACAAGAGTGCCTATTTACATTTCACAGATAAGTGCTGTCCCTATAGGACAGTTTCTTAGAATTAGGACGAATTGTTCTTCTGTTTCAGATCATAAGAAAGAAGCTTATGACATTAAGAGTAGATTGAGGGCTAGAGATTACCCTCACAAACTCCTAGAAACTGCTATGTACAGGGCCTTACACACTGACAGACTATTGTTATTGAGGAAAAAAGTAAAAGATCAAGGGGATGATTGTCCTAGGTTGATTACCACATATGGCGGGCATTGGGACAAATTCAAGGAGTTATTAGAGAAATATTGGCATATCCTGTTAAAGGACGACAAAATTGCCAGAATTGTGGGTCCGCGACCCCTACTGACGGCCAGGAGCAATAAGACTCTGTCAGATATTTTGGTTCATTCTGAATATAAACAACAGACTAGGCCTATGGACCATATGGTTAATGGGATGAAAAAATGTGGTATATGCTCAATATGTCCCATTGTGGACCAAACTAATGTCTTCTTTGATTCCAGGAATTAGAAACAATTCAAAATTAATAGTGCGATTAACCTCCCTGGCAGTCAATTAGAAACACCAGGGGCAGCGCAGCACTATTTTTTTTTTTTTACTAAGTCATGTAGCTAGCCTAGCACTAGCTACATGATAGCCCCTGAGCAGCGGCATCCCCCTACCTACTGCGATCGCCTCTGGCGATCAGCGGAAGCAGGAAATCCCGTTCAGAACGGGATTTCCTGCTGCGCTTCCCCGGTCGCCATGGCGACAGTCGTCATGGACGTCTGGATGTCGTGGGGAGTCCCGATCCACCCCTCAGCACTGATAGGCCAGGCTGCGGTAGGGGTCTGGAGGGGGGGCGGCGCGGCAAATCGGCGCGGAGCGGCGGCGATCGGGAAGTACACGCAGCTAGCAAAGTGCTAGCTGCGTGTACAGAAAAAAAATTATGCAAACCGGCCCAGCAGGGCCTGAGAAATCCTCCTGCGCGCGTAGCCCGACCTGAGGTCGGGCTTACCGCCAGGGAGGTTAACTGTAATACCCTTCACACGGTGAATCAATTAACGTGCCCTTGTGGGTTGTATGGTACTGGAAAAACAAAACGGGATCTAAGGACTCGAATACAGGCGCATATAAGAAATATTAACGATTAAAGAGGAAAAAAGGGATAAAAGCCCTATTTCCACACATTTTGCTGAGTTTTATAATTTTAGTACGGACAACCGAGGTGACGTGACATGATGAGATACTCATGTGCATGTACAGTGCCAAACACACAAATAACTAGGCTGTGTTTCTTTTTTTCTTTCTCTGACTGAAAGAATTAAACATCAGGTATGGAAGTGACAGTTTCTGTCCAGGTTGGGACTGAGTCGGACTAGGTCAGACTATAGCATAACCCTCACTGATAAGTAATTAGAGCCATAAAACACTTTCCTGTTAGTAAATGGCTTTTGAGAGCAGGAAAGAGATAAATAGGGTCAATAATTCATAGATTTGAGCTCTGGCATACTTCAATGAAGGTTTAATTGTGCAGAGACAATGAAGCAGTGAAAACTAGTTTTAAATGTAAAATAAAACTGTGGGATACAGTATATAATTGTTTTTCTCATCAGTTTATTTTCACCTCGGATGTCCTTTAAGGTGAAGGGTATTTATCATTTAAATCCTAATATCGTTTTTGAAAAATCTGATTCAATATTATATACAAAGGAAAGTTATTGGATATACCGGTATACTTTGGATACCCTTCATCCAAAGGGATTAAATAGGGATTTAAATTTAAAGGTCTTCTTAAATTAAGTTACCAGGATTTATGGGATTTAATACATACACTCACCTAAAGGATTATTAGGAACACCTGTTCAATTTCTCATTAATGCAATTATCCAATCAACCAATCACATGGCAGTTGATTCAATACATTTAGGGGTGTGGTCCTGGTCAAGACAATCTCCTGATCTCCAAACTGAATGTCAGAATGGGAAAGAAAGGTGATTTAAGCAACTTTGAGTGTGGCATGGTTGTTGGTGCCAGATGAGCCGGTCTGAGTATTTCACAATCTGCTCAGTTATTGGGATTTTTACGCACAACCATTTCTAGGGTTTACAAAGAATGGCATGTAAAAGCAAAAACATCCAGTCTGCGGCAGTTCTGTGGACGAAAATGCCTTGTTGATGCTAGAGGTCAGAGAAGAATGGGCCGACTGATTCAAGCTGATAGAAGAGCAACGTTGACCGAAACAACCGGTTTGTGAAGCCACAACACGCACAACCTTGAGGCGGATGGGCTATAACAGCAGAAGACCCCACCGGGTACCACTCATCTCCACTACAAATAGGAAAAAGAGGCTACAATTTGCATGAGCTCACCAAAATTGGACAGTTGAAGACTGGAAAACTCTTGATAGAGTCAGAATTTGCCATAAACAGAATGAGAACATGGATCCATCATGCCCTGTTACCACTGTGCAGGGTGTTAGTGTAAAGGGTGTAAGAGATGTTTTCTTGGCACACTTTAGGCCCCTTAGTGCCAATTGGGCATTGTTTAAATTCCACGGGCTACCTGAGCATTGTTTCTGACCATGTCCATCCCTTCATGACCACTATGTACCCATCCTCTAATAATGACTACTTCCAGCAGGATAATGCACCATGTCACAAAGCTCGAATCATTTCAAATTGGTTTCTTGAACATGACGATGAGTTCACTCTACTAAAATTTCCCCCAGAGTCACCAGATCTCAACCCAATAGAGCATCTTTGTGATGTGATGGAACGGGAGCTTCGTGCCCTGGATGTGCATCCCACACATCTCCATCAACTTCAAGATGCTATCCTATCAATATGGGCCAACATTTCTAAAGAATGCTTTCATCACCTTTCTGAATCAATGCCACATAGAATTAAGGCAGTTCTGAAGGCGAAAGGGGGGTCAAACACCATATTAGTATGGTGTTCCTAATAATGATTTAGGTGAGTGTATATGCAAAGTTTTGATAGGAATCTAGGTGCAATCTATTACTACAACATTAGGTATGCAAAAGTGTTTTTTGAAAAGGAGATTCATATAGTGACCACTAGATGGTGGTAGTACAAGTGGTTAGATATGGGTGTGCACACTTCATATTTCCTGGTAGCATCTTAGATACTTGGGTATCTCAACGCAGTTGCGCAGTACGTCCTGAGGAAGTCCCTGGGTGGTGGATGTATGCTTGCATCACGCGCTGGCTTAGTCCCCCCCCCCCCCCCGTGGCCCTTCTGCTTCACCGCAGCAACTGTGCCCACGTGTAGTGGCGTGGACCGAATACCAAAGCGGAAATTGCTATGGAGGCTGAAAAAATCTGGCCCCGAGTCTCCGCTAAGCAGCCGAGTACCCCCGCCGTGCAGCGCAAACAACTGGTGGTTAGTTGGGCCCAAGCGGGAATCCATGGATGATGCAGCTTGTCGGTGTGCCTGGAGGTGGTAACTATAAAGGAAGGAACACTAACATCATACGCACTCTGCACAGTATATCATACTATTGTAAACAGCCGGCTTGGTCCTTAGAGGATTTAAAGACATTTTTTGTGGCATTCAAACATATGCAAGGGATATACATGGAGGAATGGTGTGTGTGTATATATATATATATATATATAATGACAACGATTATATGAACCCTCTGGAGCTCTGGAGATTCTCCATAAGTATCCATTAGTACTAGATTGTACGATAAAGATCTGATACTAAGAACAGTTGACGCATGCACACTAATTTTTTGTGTTTGAAAAATTCTCTCTTTTCAGAGACACAATTTGCATACATTAATGACTGCTTCTGAAGCAATCCATCTGTTTGTAGCAATCAGTATTCTGTATGTTCTGGACTAGTTTTTGGCCAGGTTGGAGGACTATAGGATGCATCCAAAGGGAGAGACTGTTTTGCAATTTTTTTGATCTTTTTTTATGATGTTGGACTGTGTGCCACCCATTATTACTATCTTTGGGGTGACGACCCCTTTCAGTAAGATTGTAGGCTAGGGTATGGTTGTTGTGATTGCGGGGGGGGGTCGGTTATAGCGGGGTGGGGGGGTGCTGTCAATGATGGCAGTTTGTCTGTCCCTTGGTTATGGGGCAATGCAGGGGTGCGGTTCACACTATCCCATTATGGTTCTAGTTCTCTTAATTGTGCTCCTGTTTGGCCTCATGGGTAATGGACATTAATGATTTTACTATACATGATATTTAGGAATTAATGAGGTTAATTACTATTTTTGTGTGGTCATCTCATTAATCGAATGTTTGAGGCATTTGTCGGCTGATTGGCCTTTTGGGACTATATTGTCCCTTGGCGAACATATATTCATATGTAACAACGTTTATATTAAGAGTTATTCGTATATGACCTCATTATATTGATCCGCATTTTACAATAAATTACATTGGTGGTTGAGCAGCATATACTGGTAGTGTGTGGGGTTTTGTGTACAATAGTCTTGACCAGTGCTAGCTCCCACCTAGGTTGCATACGACTATGTGTGTTAAGGGTTAATTGTATTTGTGGCAGCCATTTATAGCCTGCTTGCTATTTGCACACTACTCTGGGCCTATGTGGATTACCTCAAAATCACCAGCCAGTGAGACCTATGCTTCCTCTGTGAGCTGCTGCCTGATTACTGAGGGAATTGCCTGTCATCTGTGACTTGCTAGTGCATGGCTGCAATGCTACAGTATCATCCAGGCTGCACTGAAATTTGAGCAGAGGAGCACACTATAGGTACTGTACCGGTGAGGCCTATGCTTCCTGTGCCAGCTGTTGCATGATTATTGCATGCAAATCCCTGTATACTGAGCACTGCTATTTGATCTAGCTTAGCACTGTCTTCGCTGTCTTTCTGAAGCAGTGAAAAGAAAAAAAAATGACTCCCAATTATAGACTGAATTCAGATATACAGGATCTTCTCAAAAAATTAGCATATTGTGATAAAGTTCATTATTTTCTGTAATGTACTGATAAACATTAGACTTTCATATATTTTAGATTCATTACACACAGCTGAAGTAGTTCAAGCCTTTTATTGTTTTAATATTGATGATTTTGGCATACAGCTCATGAAAACCCGAAATTCCTATCTCAAAAAATTAGCATATTTCATCCGACCAATAAAAGAAAAGTGTTTTTAAAACAAAAAAAGTCAACCTTCAAATAATTATGTTCAGTTATGCACTCAATACTTGGTCGGGAATCCTTTTGCAGAAATGACTGCTTCAATGCGGCGTGGCATGGAGGCAATCAGCCTGTGGCACTGCTCAGGTGTTATGGAGGCCCAGGATGCTTCGATAGCGGCCTTAAGCTCATCCAGAGTGTTGGGTCTTGCGTCTCTCAACTTTCTCTTCACAATATTGCACAGATTCTCTATGGGGTTCAGGTCAGGAGAGTTGGCAGGCCAATTGAGCACAGTAATACCATGGTCAGTAAACCATTTACCAGTGGTTTTGGCACTGTGAGCAGGTGCCAGGTCGTGCTGAAAAATGAAATCTTCATCTCCATAAAGCTTTTCAGTACCACGGTATACTTTGTGCTTGAGTAGGACAATTACTGATATAGTAAACTTCTGATAAAGTAAACCACTTTGTCTGGTCCCTTAGAGTTTACTATAAAGGGATTCTATTTTATATTATATGTGCTGAAAGTTCATCTTTAAATTGTTTCTAAGCATGCTGCGTAATATGTTGGCGCTTTATAAATACAGTAAATAATATACAGTACTTTACTTTGCACGTCACATTCACTTATGTACTGTTCTGTCTTGTTCAATATCATGCCTAAAGAAGGTATTACCTGAATCAACATTTGTTGGTTTTATGTCTGCAGATCTGAATGCTTTTCTGAACTCTTTGTATCTTTCCTCACAGATAATCACACTGTTCGTGGGCATTGCAGTCCTCATCATCTCCTTTGTTGCCATCTATTTTATCAATGCCAAGGCAGACATTCTATTCACAAACCCACAAGACAGCGGATCTGTGGCCTACTAAAAACTGCTGTGCCCTTTATGGGAATTGAGAACTGCTCTGCCTCTTGCACTGGTTGGGTAGAAATACCTGTGCTGCTTTTTTTTTTCCAAAGGAGCCACACTGGATTGACTTCATGTTTTTTTTATTATTATTATTCTAGCAAAATATCTGTTAGGGAGCTACAGTGCTCCTGCTTGGATGGAATTGCTCTACAAGATGACAAGGCTTTTGAGACTTGAGTTGTGGAAGGAATTTCAGATTTCAGAAAGTTTGGACCAAAATTGAAAGCTTGTCAGGTTTTCTAACGCAGTGAATAGTAATAGTGATGCTCTGGATTTCTATTAACTGAACTGAAACCCTCAAATGTCTCACTGAAACTTTGATTATTTTTTGTTTCACAATTGAAATTTGGCATTGCAAACTGTGTATAGGTATAAAAAAATATTATCTGTTTTTTCAATTGTGCATCAAAACACTCAGTAGTTCTGAAGAAACTGGTTTCAAAATAATATGCAAAGTCTGTTTTTTCTTTTTAAAGGTTAATTTAGCCCCAAATATAATATTACAGGTTTTCTTGTGGTCCTTAGTGTGATAGATGCCTTCAGTGACTAGTAGAGAGTGCAACTTCCTTTTACTTTTATCTTTACTAGGTGTCAGCATCATAAACCTCTGGAACTATTAGGTTTTCTGACATACAGTTTTTACATAATACATCCTCTTGGCATTTCTTCATCACATGATCACTTTATATTTCTTAGGTTTGTTTTTAATAGTTCATGCAACATGATGTTGAATTTTATTTTTGGTTCTTCTGATTAGTGCACTGGTTCAAAAAGGTAATTTATGTACAGACGGGATTAATGTTACCAAAATGTTTTACGTAAAGGTTTTATTCGTCAGTTTATCCAAGTCCATGTACAAAGCTGAGCAATCTGTTGTAATTTATGGAGAGGGGAGACATGCAGGAGGAGTCTAACTGCACTAGGAGTTAAAATGGTTGCCGAAGTAGGCAGTAACATGGCAGATTGCTGAAAGGGAGGGTGCTGAACTAAGAGGACACCTGCACTTTTTTAGACAAATATTTTCACCTAAAAGAATTGCAAGCAGTTTTACTGTTACCATGAATCAATAAACGCAGCATTGCCCAGTCACACTGTTGATCTTAGACGAACATCCTGTCTAAGCTTTGGTTTAAGAAGAGGTTGCATGAAGATGCTTGAAAGGGGTATTGTGGATTTTTCAGATTATAACAGTCTCTAGAGTACAAGTGACCTCTCCCTTCCAAAAATGCTTGCTCCTCATCTACTTGTTGAATTCTATAATATAAAATAACAATAAATTCTATAATGAAAATTTTCAAAGAGAGAGGGGGAGCCTCTCATCATAGATGCAGCAGGTCTGCAGACATGGGAAATCTAAGGCATAGAGATTTCACTACTGGAATCACTGAAAGAAGACACCTGTGGTAGTTGAAAGTCCAATTAAACCTAAAATAGATACCCAAGGTTTAAGTAAGTCCAGGTGTTTATTTACTTTTTTTTTGGGGGGGGGGGGGGGGGGTGATGGTTGTCAAACAGGTATTCTGTAGCTAAAAGTCCTGTTTTAAAGTTTGATCACAGGATCTTGAGCAGCCCAGCTGAATAAGTTTACTGCCGAGCTACAGGTGGGAGTGCTGCTTCTTCTCTAAAGCTAGCAATACACTGGACAGTATGACAGGTGGTAAGGCAGGTGGTGATTGATTTTCTACCACATTGCCCCTTTAATCTTCTTAATATTGATTAATATTATTATTGATTTATAAAGCGCCAACATATTCTGTGGCACTGTACAAAGTAAGAGAAACAAACATGGGGTACTTAATAATACAGACAATGTTAAATATCAAATATGGACACTGATACAGTACAAAATATAGAATTGGTAATTACAGTAACAAATGTAACATGATTAATAAAATGTATGACAGATTGCTAGCTACAAAATTAATAACAAATTCCAAGACACAAAAGGGTGAGAGAACCCTGCCCTTGCGAGTTTACAATCTAAAGGAATGGGGATTAGATTTGATTAGAATTCAGTAGTGTGTTATGTCTGCTGCCAAAATAGGGCATCTAAGAACCATCCTTTCTGTTACTCCAGGACTAATTTCCTGGCAATACGTCAGTTAACAGTATTCTGTTCCTGAAGGAACTGGATCCAAATTCTAACACATGTGGTACCGCCGTACTCAGAAGTAGTAGTATAATGTGTTTTGGGGTGTATTTTTACATATACCCATGCTGGGTGGGAGAAATATCTCTGTAAATGGACAATTGTGTGTAACAAAAAAAATAAAAAAATTGTCATCTACAGAGATATTTCTCCCACCCAGCATGGGTATGTGTAAAAATACACCTCAAAACACATTATACTACTTCTCCTGAGTACGGCAATACCACACGTGTGACACTTTTTTTTTGCAGCCTAGGTGCGCTAAGGGGCCCAACGTCCTATTCACAGGTCATTTTGAGGCACTTGGTTTCAAGACTACGCCTCACGGTTTAGGGCCCCTAAAATGCCAGGGCAGTATAGGAACCCCACAAGTGACCCCATTTTAGAAAGAAGACATCCCAAGGTATTCCGTTGTCACAAGTTAGTTGAAAATGACACTTTGTGAAAAAAAATAAAATACAAATCAATTTCTGCTAACTTTTAACAAAAAAAAAAATCTTCTATGAACTCATCATACACCTAACGGAATACCTTGGGGAGTCTTCTTTCTAAAATGGGGTCACTTGTGGGGTTCCTATACGGCCCTGGCATTTTAGGGGCCCAAAACCGTGAGGAGTAGTCTAGAAACCAAATGCCTCAAAATGACTGTTCAGGGGTATAAGCATCTGCAAATTTTGATGACAGGTGGTCTATGAGGGGCCGAATTTTGTGGAACCAGTCATAAGCAGGGTGGCCTCTTAGATGACAGGTTGTATTGGCACTGAAGTGCAGGAAACGCAGGATGTTCTCAAATCGTGACCTGGACATGGCAGCAGAGAACATGGGCATGAGATGTATTGGGTGTGTAGACCAATAAGACCGCAATACATTCTTTTTGACTAGACCCATGTTAAGGACAAGGCCCCAAAAAATATTACGTTCAGAAACTTGGAGTGGCTTCCACCGAAAAAAAGGCTGGGCATAATAGCTTCTTGAATTGGCGGTTGCGTATTGTGTGGCATAACGGTTGGTCTCAGCCACAATTAAGTCGTACCAGCAGTGATCAGAAAAAAAAAATTCTGTCACTGTGGTGGGGCGGTTGAGGGTTTGGCCGGGTGATCAGAAGCCCGCATGGGGGGAAGATTAGGACCTGATCTGATGGATAGGAGTGCTAGGGGGTGACAGGAGGTGATTGATGGGTGTCTCAGTGGGTGATTAGAGGGGAGAATAGATGCAATCAATGCACTGGGGAGGTGATCGGAAGGGGATCTGAGGGTTTGGCCGAGTGATCAGGAGCCCACGCGGGCCAAATTAGGGCCTGATTTGATGGGTAGGTGTGCTAGGGGGTGACAGGAGGTGATTGATGGGTGTCTCAGGGTGTGAATAGAGGGGGGAATAGATGCAAGCAATGCACTGGGGAGGTGATCGGGGGTATCTGAGGGCGATCTGAGGGTGTGGACTGGTCATTGGGTGCCCGCAAGGAGCAGATGAGGGTATGATCTGATGGGTAGCAGTGACGGGGTGATTGATGGGTGATCAGTGGGTGATTAGAGGGGAGAACAGATGTAAATAATGCACTGGGGAGGGAGTCTGGGGGGCTATCTGAGGGTGTGGGCGGGTGATTGGATGCCCGCAAGGGGCAGATTAGGGTCTAATCTGATGGGTACCAGTGACAGGTGGTGACAGAGGGTGACTGAGTGATTGATAGGTGATCAGTAGATGATTACAAGGGAGAATATATGCAAGCAATGCACTGGCGAGTTGATCAGAGCGGGTCTGGGGGGCTATCTGAGGGTGTGGGCAGGTGATTGGTTGCCCGCAAGGGGCAGATTAGGGTCTGATCTGATGGGTAGCAGTGACAGGTGGTGACAGGGGGTGACGGGGTGATTGATGGGTGATCAGTAGGTGATTACAAGGGAGAATATATGCAAGCAATGCACTGGCGAGTTGATCAGAGCGGGTCTGGGGGGCTATTTGAGGGTGTAGGCGGGTGATCAGGTGCCCACAAGGGGCAGGTTAGGGTCTGAGCTGATGGGTGGCAGTGGCAGGGGGTGATTGATTTGTGATGGACAGGGGAGAATAGATGTATACAGTACACTGGGGGGGGGGGGTCTGGGGAGGATTTGGGGTTGTGGGGGGGGTGATCAGGAGCCCCCAGGGGGCAGTTTAGGACCTAATCTAAAAATTAGCGTTGACAGATAGTGACAGGGAGTGATTGATGGGTGATTAGGGGGGTGATTGGGTGCAAACAGGGGTCTGGGGGTGGGCAAGGGGGGGTCTGAGGGGTGCTGTGGGCGATCAGGGGGCGGGGGGCAGATCAGTGTGCTTGGGTGCAGACAGGGAGGGCTGCAGCCTGCCCTGGTGGTCCCTCGATCACTGGGACCACCAGGGCAGGAGGCAGCCTGTATAATACGCTTTGTATACATTACAAAGCATATTATACGCTTGTAACGCGGCGATTGAGGGGTGAACAACCCGCTGACGCATCCGAACGGCCGGCGGGTTGACGTCGCGGGCCGGCGGAGCCTATTGCCGGCAGATGCACGCGCATCACAGCGCGCAATCCCCGGCCAGGAAGAGTCCCAGGACCCGACGCCAATTGGCGTTACGTGGTCCTGGGCATGTCACTTTGCCACTGCACTTTGGCATGGTGCGGTCGGCAAGTGGTTAAGGAACTTTCAAGTCGTATTGATTCTGTAAAACTAGGTCAATAGGCTGTTAAGACACATAAGCACCTAGAAGCTGAGAGGTCACAATTAAGGGAGATGTGGCTCAAGATTTACGATCTTGAAAACAGGAGTAGGCGTAACAATATAAAAATCAGAGGGATCCCCTCACAAGTCCCCAAAGAAGAACTTGATAGTTGGGTTCAGAATATTTTTAAACAGATCACTAGGGACACTTCCACAACAAGCATTGAGATAGCCCATGCTCACAGGGTGGGCAAGGCAAGAGATTTGGCCCAGGGGCCAAGTACGGATGTACACAATTGTAAAAAAAAAAAAAGAGGAAATCATGGCTAAACATGGGAATGGAGTACTTATTAAATTTAAAGAGAACCTGTACTGAGTAAAAATATTTAAAATAAACACATGAGGTAACTTCAAATGAACATTACATAGTTACCTTGCCATCAGTTCCTCTCAGAAGCTCACCATTTTCTTCTGAAAAATAATCCCTTCCAGTTCTGACAATATTTTGTCAGATCTGAAATAGATCAGTTGCTGTCAGTAAAATTTCAGTTGTCAGTTATAGCTGAGAGGAAAACTGATGTACCAGGTAATGTCCATGTTTCCCTATGGTCCACAACCATACATACATGCGTACATACATGTACATACATGCGTACATACATGTACATACATGCGTACATGTATGTACATGTATGTATGCATGTATGTACATGTATGTATGCATGTATGTACATGTATGTATGCATGTATGTACATGTATGTATGCATGTATGTACATGTATGTATGCATGTATGTACATGTATGTATGCATGTATGTACATGTATGTATGCATGTATGTACATGTATGTATGCATGTATGTACATGTATGTATGCATGTATGTACATGTATGTATGCATGTATGTACATGTATGTATGCATGTATGTACATGTATGTATGCATGTATGTACATGTATGTATGCATGTATGTACATGTATGTATGCATGTATGTACATGTATGTATGCATGTATGTACATGTATGTATGCATGTATGTACATGTATGTATGCATGTATGTACATGTATGTATGCATGTATGTATGCATGTATGTATGCATGTATGTATGCATGTATGTACATGTATGTATGCATGTATGTACATGTATGTATGCATGTATGTACATGTATGTATGCATGTATGTACATGTATGTATGCATGTATGTACATGTATGTATGCATGTATGTACATGTATGTATGCATGTATGTACATGTATGTATGCATGTATGTACATGTATGTATGCATGTATGCATGTATGTACATGTATGTATGCATGTATGTACATGTATGTATGCATGTATGTACATGTATGTATGCATGTATGTACATGTATGTATGCATGTATGTACATGTATGTATGCATGTATGTACATGTATGTATGCATGTATGTGCATGTATGTATGCATGTATGTGCATGTATGTATGCATGTATGTGCATGTATGTATGCATGTATGTACATGTATGTATGCATGTATGTACATGTATGTATGTACATGTATGCATGTATGTACATGTATGTATGTATGTATGTATACATGTATGTACATGTATGTATGTATGCATGTATGTACATGTATGTATGCATGTATGTACATGTATGTATGCATGTATGTACATGTATGTATGTATGTATGTATGTATGTATGCATGTATGTATGTATGCATGTACGTACATGTATGCATGCATGTACGTACATGTATGCATGCATGTACGTACATGTATGCATGCATGTACGTACATGTATGCATGCATGTACGTACATGTATGCATGCATGTACGTACATGTATGCATGCATGTACGTACATGTATGCATGCATGTACGTACATGTATGCATGCATGTACGTACATGTATGCATGCATGTACGTACATGTATGCATGCATGTACGTACATGTATGCATGCATGTACGTACATGTATGCATGCATGTACGTACATGTATGCATGCATGTACGTACATGTATGCATGCATGTACGTACGTGCATGCATGTATGTACGTACGTGCATGCATGTATGTACATGTATGTACATGCATGTATGTACATGTATGTACATGTATGTATGCATGTATGTACATGTATGTATGCAATTCACAAAATTTGATATGGAGAGCTACCCCTTTAAGGAAAAATTTGTGCAACTTGTGTTTAGACAAGGAGCCAGCGGCTTGATTGCTGCACTACCAATATCTTTTGTAACAAAGCGCTGTCTCACTGCACATACAAAATAGTTTTAATAACAGCCTTAGCCACATGTAATTTGCACGACCTGATTAAAATCCTACAAGTTTAAAAACAACAATACCTGGCCAGGATAAGCGCGCTATTTAACTATGAGGGACCAGATCTAGTTACCAGCAGAGTGTGATCGCCCAGCCGCAGCCTATGCATAAAACACTCCGCACACTAGGATCTATGTGGTCCTCACCCACCACCTATACACCGCACACACTATGTGATCTTGTCATATGGGCTATCTCAACTATGATAGCGGTTTCCTGCTGCGCTGTGTTGTCATAAACTGTTCCACGGATTGAGGCGTGATTACTACGTTGGGGAAGTTCACAAGTTCACACAAGAGCATTTGCGAGTAGGGGATCACTATGTGGAAACATTTCAACTTTCACAAGCTTGTGGTATCCTACGGCTGTACAGCTTTTGATACTTGCGCACTTCCGACGGTGAGCACCAGCTCACAAAGACCTCCGTTGCCCGCAGTGCACTGGGTGTGTGAAATCTTCTGCACCTCTGTGTCCAACGTTTGTCTCCATCAGCCTTGGCTTTAACTTCAGCGCTGCTGGCGCTATGTTCCATGCATATGTGGAGAGGCCCGATCAGTGTGGACAGCGTGGATGGTGGGGAAACCGCGCGAGCACTCCTGCAGTAGCCACGCCCACCGACGCGTTTCGCCCCGCCCACGGGGCTTTCTCAAGGTATTGAGTGACAGTTGCCTCAACTCTTCCTCTTTTGTATCATAACGTCATAGCTCACACCCATACAGCTGCACGGCTGCAATCACTTGTTTTATTCAATCATACATACAGAAGTGGTGGGCTACAATACATTGGGAGCACATTATTGCCTTACAATTCTCTTTAGTTAGATTAATAGCAGAGATGTCATAAAAAGTCTCTCCAAAGTTGCAATCAACATACTTATGTGAGTGCAGACCTATTACACAATTGCATGTAGGAAAAGCGTCTCAGGAAACGATTTTTTCTCTCATGAATCACTAGTCCTCATAGAAAGTAAGCCAGATTTAAATCTGTATTGAGACCTTTTGGAGCAACTGTTCCTAGACGATAGATCCAGGTCTGTTCAATTTTATAGAGCTCTCTTTCTATATCTCCACCGCGGAAGGGAATGCGTTGTTTTATAATCCCTTTAAAGGTCAGACCATCAGGTCTACCCTCGTGGTAATCAATGAAGTGCTTGCCCAAAGGGCTGTCCAGATCTCCATTCCGGATATTTCCGATATGATCGCCAATGCGTTTGCTTAATCGATTCTTTGTCTTCCCTATATAGATTAAGTTGCAGGGACACTTTATTGCATAAACGACTCTTGTCGAATTGAAATTAATATCGGCTCGAATGTCAAACACTTTGCTGCCATCAAAATTTGTAAAGGTTTTGCTTCTGTCCACATACCTACAATTGACACATGACCCACAGGGGAACATTCCCTCCCTTCTGGGATAGCGATCAAGCCATGTGGATGGTTGTGTAGACTGGAATTCCGACCTCACTAGATGGTCCTTTAAGTTCTTTGCCCTACGGGCAGTCATGTATGGTCTTTCGCCAATGCGTTGTTTAATCTTCTCATCTAACATTAGCACATGCCAATGCTTTTGAAGAATTGTTTGTAGATCATTCCAATGAGGGCCAAACCCGGTCACAAACCTTATTACATAATTGTTGTCTTTGGCACCCCTGATTTTACTTTTCATGGTTAATAGTGACCCCCTATCCTTCTCATTTACTCTTTCACTTGCCTCCTTCACTATCCGTGAAGGGTATCCTCGCATTTCAAATCAATGTCGTAGCTCATTGGCTTCTTGGACGTACTCATTGTCCCTGGAGCAGTTACGCCTGATTCGTGTAAATTGACCATTTGGGATGGCTTTTTTCTGTGTTGGTAGATGGAAACTTTTGTAATGAAGCAACGTGTTGCCTGCCGTGGGCTTGCGGTAGGTACTTGTCACAAGTCTATCACCATCCCTCTTGATCATTAGATCTAAGAAGGATAGTGCGTCTCTATCATACTGATAGGTTAGTTTAATATTTCTAGAATTACATTGTAACCCCTCCACAAACAAGGACAGCAACTCCTCTGTTCCTCGCCAGACCAGGAGCACGTCGTCAATGAACCTCAGCCAGAGCACAACATTGCTCCGGAAGAGGTCCAAAGGGTAGACATCCTGCCGCTCCCATAAGCCCAGATGCAAATAAGCATAGGCCGGCGCACAGGATGCCCCCATCGACGTGCCCCTGATCTGGCGGTAGAACCGACCATCGAAGGCGAAGCAATTGTAGGTCAAAACCAACTCCAGGGCCTCACATATATATTGATTGTGTCTCCCGGCCTGTGGGAAGTGCTCATTCAAAAAGAAGGCTGCTGCCGCTATTCCAACTTCATTAGGAATAGACGTGTATAGCGATTCAACATCTATACTGGCAATTAGGTCCTTCTCGGATAGCCTAACAGAATCTAATACTTGAAGTGTATCACCTGTATCCCTCACATATGATGGCAGCGACTCGACCATTCCTTTTCATTTCAAATCCAAATACCTCCCTAATCTCTCTAAGGGGCCATCATTGCCGGAGACTATGGGGCGGCCTGGTGGCATTGTAGCATGCTTATGTATTTTGGGTATTGTGTAGAAAACCGGTATCCGGTACGTTTCCACACAACAAAAGTCATTTTCCTTTTTTGACATGGCCCCTATCTCACGTCCGCTATCCATGAGTTGATTCACCTTTTCTTTGATTACAGGAAAGGGGTCTGACTTAAGTTTCAGGTAAGTCGTCTCATCACTTAACAGCCTAAGGCATTCTTGCCTATAGTAATCAGTAGATAACAGGACGACATTACCTCCTTTGTCACTTGGCTTGATTGTAACATCAGGTAGGTCCCTCAGAAACTCAAGGGCATGCTCCTCACCTGACGCTAAATTCTTCTCATGGCTGGAAGGACTCCAATGTAATTTGTTAAAGTCTCTACACACCAATTCCTTAAATGTGGATAAACGGTGCGTTAAAGGGGGCATGTATTTGGATTTCACCCTTACATCCACCGGCAGCGGGTTGGACGAGCCCATATCGATGGACCCGTCCACTCCGACATCGGGCAATGCCCCACTGCCTGCCTCATCTGTCAGACTCTCCAAAATTCGTAACGCCTCACGATCAATTAAGCTATCTAATCTTGGCACCTCTTCAATCTGGGATTGGGTCAAAGTCCTATCGTCACCATATGTGAGGGAAAGCTGCACCCTTCTTAGGAAAAAGCATAGATCTTTGTAAACCTGAAAGGGGTCACCATTGGATGCAGGTGCAAAGGTTAGACCACGGGACAGGAGCGAATATACCTCTGGTTCAAATTCATACGTGGAGAGATTTATGACGTTATTCATCTCTATCGATTTAATTTCCTTGCTGGTTGTACCCTCCTCTCCACTGCCTCTTTCTTTTTCCTTCTCCTTCTGCTCTTCCTGTTTCAAAATCCCTTTTGTCCTGTCTTTTACCTCTTCCTCTACCTCGTCTTCCTCGTTTTCTGTCTCTGACTCTAGTTCTAAAAAAACAATCGATTTACCGGACGGATTGCTCCCCGAGGGGCCCCCTGGATTTGGGCTAGGATTCCGGGATCTACGCCTACTCATAGACCGATTCCTCGGCCTACCTCTTTCACACTGGAAGAACTCCCCTTGATTCCAACTGGCCAAATCCTCCTGAAACTTAGCCTGTTTATCTTTCTTAATTTTCTTTTGCGTCTTTTCTACATCTGCCTTTAATTGCTGATTTAGTTTTTCAAAATTTCTTTGAGTACTAAAAGGTTCTAATTTGCTTCTACTAATCTCAATCTGGGATTTTAGCTCATCGTTTTGAATTGTTTCCTCATCCACCACCATCCCCATGATCTGTACTCCTCTTGCAATACAGCTTTCTTTCCACAACGCCATAAATCTCTCCGTTTTTAAGTGATCAGCCGGAACAATTCGCTCCCTGATTCCCCATGGTACAACTCGTGCCTTTATATACGATTTTAAAATCGAGATATTCCATCTCCTTCTAAGGGACTTGAGTATCAATCGTTTATGTTCTCTAAATAGTGGAATAAATTCATTTTTTATTGGTTCATCACTGGCTACTGGTGATTCAATATCGCTTACATCAACCTGAAATGCAGTATCGATATCGTCTACTATATCATCACCTATAACATGCCATTTCTATGTAAAGGGATGATTGCAAAACTGCTAGTCTGTACAAGGCTATGAATGTGCTCACACGACTAATACATATTAAAAAACTAAAAAATGTTCGTGCAAAATTCATGTATACCGAGTCGGTGCTATTAAGCTGAATACAACTGGTATCTCATCCAATTAAAGAATCCAATTCACAAAATTTTCCTACATGCAATTGTGTAATAGGTCTGCACTCACATAAGTATGTTGATTGCAACTTTGGAGAGACTTTTTATGACATCTCTGCTATTAATCTAACTAAAGAGAATTGTAAGGCAATAATGTGCTCCCAATGTATTGTAGCCCACCACTTCTGTATGTATGATTGAATACAACAAGTGATTGCAGCCGTGCAGCTGTATGGGTGTGAGCTATGATACAAAAGAGGAAGAGTTGAGGCAACTGTCACTCAATACCTTGAGAAAGCCCCGTGGGCGGGGCGAAACGCGTCGGTGGGCGTGGCTACCGCAGGAGTGCTCGCGCGGTTTCCCCACCATCCACGCTGTCCACACTGATCGGGCCTCTCCACATATGCATGGAACATAGCGCCAGCAGCGCTGAAGTTAAAGCCAAGGCTGATGGAGACAAACGTTGGACACAGAGGTGCAGAAGATTTCACACACCCAGTGCACTGCGGGCAACGGAGGTCTTTGTGAGCTGGTGCTCACCGTCATCAAAAGCTGTACAGCCGTAGGATACCACAAGCTTGTGAAAGTTGAAATGTTTCCACATAGTGATCCCCTACTCGCAAATGCTCTTGTGTGAACTTGTGAACTTCCCCAACGTAGTAATCACGCCTCAATCCGTGGAACAGTTTATGACAACACAGCGCAGCAGGAAACCGCTATCATAGTTGAGATAGCCCATATGACAAGATCACATAGTGTGTGCGGTGTATAGGTGGTGGGTGAGGACCACATAGATCCTAGTGTGCGGAGTGTTTTATGCATAGGCTGCGGCTGGGCGATCACACTCTGCTGGTAACTAGATCTGGTCCCTCATAGTTAAATAGCGCGCTTATCCTGGCCAGGTATTGTTGTTTTTAAACTTGTAGGATTTTAATCATGTCGTGCAAATTACATGTGGCTAAGGCTGTTATTAAAACTATTTTGTATGTGCAGTGAGACAGCGTTTTGTTACAAAAGTTACATGTATGTATGTATGCATGTATGTATGTATGCATGTATGTATATGCATGTATGTACATGCATGTATGTGTATGTATGCATGCATGTATGTATGTATGTATGTATGTACATGTATGTATGTATGCATGTATGTATGTATGCATGTATGTATGCATGTATGTACATGTATGTATGTATGTATGTATGTATGTATGTATGTATGTATGCATGTATGTATGTATGCATGTATGTACATGTATGTATGCATGCATGTATGTATGCATGCATGTATGTATGTATGCATGTATGTATGTATGCATGTATGTATGTATGCATGTATGTATGCATGTATGTACATGTATGTATGCATGTATGTACATGTATGCATGTATGTATGTATGCATGTATGTACATGCATGTATGTATGTATGCATGTATGTACATGTATGCATGTATGTATGCATGTATGTACATGTATGCATGTATGTATGCATGTATGTATGCATGTATGTATGCATGTATGTATGCATGTATGTACGCATGTATGTACATATGCATGTATGTACATGTATGTATACATGTATGTATGTATGCATGTATGTACATGTATGTATGTACATGTATGTACGCATGTATGTATGCATGTATGCATGTATGTGTATGTATGCATGTATGCATGTATGTACATGTATGTATGCATGTATGTACATGTATGTATGCATGTATGTACATGTATGTATGCATGTATGTACATGTATGTATGCATGTATGTACATGTATGTATGCATGTATGTACATGTATGTATGCATGTATGTACATGTATGTATGCATGTATGTACATGTATGTATGCATGTATGTACATGTATGTATGCATGTATGTACATGTATGTATGCATGTATGTACATGTATGTATGCATGTATGTACATGTATGTATGCATGTATGTACATGTATGTATGCATGTATGTACATGTATGTATGCATGTATGTACATGTATGTATGCATGTATGTACATGTATGTATGCATGTATGTACATGTATGTATGCATGTATGTACATGTATGTATGCATGTATGTACATGTATGTATGCATGTATGTGCATGTATGTATGCATGTATGTACATGTATGTATGCATGTATGTACATGTATGTATGTGCATGTATGTACATGTATGTATGTATGCATGTATGTACATGTATGTGTACATGTATGTATGCATGTATGTACATGTATGTATGCATGTATGTACATGTATGTATGCATGTATGTACATGTATGTATGTACATGTATGTATGCATGTATGTACATGTATGTATGCATGTATGTACATGTATGTATGCATGTATGTACATGTAAGTATGCATGTATGTACATGTATGTATGCATGTATGTACATGTATGTATGCATGTATGTACATGTATGTATGCATGTATGTACATGTATGTATGCATGTATGTACATGTATGTATGCATGTATGTACATGTATGTATGCATGTATGTACATGTATGTATGCATGTATGTACATGTATGTATGCATGTATGCATGTATGTATGCATGTATGCATGTATGTATGCATGTATGCATGTATGTATGCATGCATGTATGTATGTATGCATGCATGTATGCATGTATGTACATGTATGTATGCATGTATGTACATGTATGTATGCATGTATGTACATGTATGCATGTATGTACATGTATGTACATGTATGTATGCATGTATGTACATGTATGTATGCATGTATGTATGCATGTATGTACATGTATGTATGCATGTATGTACATGTATGTATGCATGTATGTACATGTATGTATGCATGTATGCATGTATGTACATGTATGTATGCATGTATGTACATGTATGTATGCATGTATGTACATGTATGTACATGTATGTATGCATGTATGTATGCATGTATGTACATGTATGTATGCATGTATGTATGCATGTATGTACATGTATGTATGCATGTATGTATGCATGTATGTACATGTATGTATGCATGTATGTATGCATGTATGTACATGTATGTATGTATGCATGTATGTACATGTATGTATGTATGCATGTATGTATGTATGTATGCATGTATGTACATGTATGTATGTATGCATGTATGTATGTATGTATGCATGTATGTATGCATGTATGTACATGTATGCATGTATGTATGCATGTATGTACATGTATGTATGCATGTATGTACATGTATGTATGCATGTATGTACATGTATGTATGCATGTATGTACATGTATGTATGCATGTATGTACATGTATGTATGCATGTATGTACATGTATGTATGCATGTATGTACATGTATGTATGCATGTATGTACATGTATGTATGCATGTATGTACATGTATGTATGCATGTATGTACATGTATGTACATGTATGTATGCATGTATGTATGTATGTATGCATGTATGTACATGTATGTATGCATGTATGTACATGTATGTATGCATGTATGTACATGTATGTATGCATGTATGTACATGTATGTATGCATGTATGTACATGTATGTATGTATGCATGTATGTATGCATGTATGTATGTATGCATGTATGTACATGTATGTATGCATGTATGTACATGTATGTACATGTATGTATGTATGTATGTATGCATGTATGTACATGTATGTATGTATGCATGTATGTATGCATGTATGTACATGTATGTATGTATGTATGTATGCATGTATGTATGCATGTATGTATGTATGCATGTATGTATGCATGTATGTACATGTATGTATGCATGTACGTATGTATGTATGCATGTACGTATACATGTATGTACATGTACGTATGCATGTATGTACATGTACGTATGCATGTATGTACATGTACGTATGCACGTATGTACATGTACGTATGCATGTATGTACATGTACGTATGCATGTATGTACATGTACGTATGCATGTAAGTACATGTACGTATGCATGTACGTACATGTACGTATGCATGTACGTACATGTATGTATGCATGTATGTATGCATGTATGTACGCATGTATGTACATATGCATGTATGTACATGTATGTATACATGTATGTATGCATGTATGTACATGTATGTATGTACATGTATGTACGCATGTATGTATGCATGTATGCATGTATGTGTATGTATGCATGTATGCATGTATGTACATGTATGTATGCATGTATGTACATGTATGTATGCATGTATGTACATGTATGTATGCATGTATGTACATGTATGTATGCATGTATGTACATGTATGTATGCATGTATGTACATGTATGTATGCATGTATGTACATGTATGTATGCATGTATGTACATGTATG
The DNA here is from genome assembly GCF_040937935.1 of Hyperolius riggenbachi. Taxonomy (NCBI): domain Eukaryota; kingdom Metazoa; phylum Chordata; class Amphibia; order Anura; family Hyperoliidae; genus Hyperolius; species Hyperolius riggenbachi. Next base: position 28,596 of record NW_027152380.1, read on the forward strand.
TATGCATGTATGTACATGTATGTATGCATGTATGTACATGTATGTATGCATGTATGTACATGTATGTATGCATGTATGTACATGTATGTATGCATGTATGTACATGTATGTATGCATGTATGTACATGTATGTATGCATGTATGTACATGTATGTATGCATGTATGTACATGTATGTATGCATGTATGTACATGTATGTATGCATGTATGTACATGTATGTATGCATGTATGTACATGTATGTATGCATGTATGTACATGTATGTATGCATGTATGTGCATGTATGTATGCATGTATGTACATGTATGTATGCATGTATGTACATGTATGTATGTGCATGTATGTACATGTATGTATGTATGCATGTATGTACATGTATGTGTACATGTATGTATGCATGTATGTACATGTATGTATGCATGTATGTACATGTATGTATGCATGTATGTACATGTATGTATGTACATGTATGTATGCATGTATGTACATGTATGTATGCATGTATGTACATGTATGTATGCATGTATGTACATGTAAGTATGCATGTATGTACATGTATGTATGCATGTATGTACATGTATGTATGCATGTATGTACATGTATGTATGCATGTATGTACATGTATGTATGCATGTATGTACATGTATGTATGCATGTATGTACATGTATGTATGCATGTATGTACATGTATGTATGCATGTATGTACATGTATGTATGCATGTATGCATGTATGTATGCATGTATGCATGTATGTATGCATGTATGCATGTATGTATGCATGCATGTATGTATGTATGCATGCATGTATGCATGTATGTACATGTATGTATGCATGTATGTACATGTATGTATGCATGTATGTACATGTATGCATGTATGTACATGTATGTACATGTATGTATGCATGTATGTACATGTATGTATGCATGTATGTATGCATGTATGTACATGTATGTATGCATGTATGTACATGTATGTATGCATGTATGTACATGTATGTATGCATGTATGCATGTATGTACATGTATGTATGCATGTATGTACATGTATGTATGCATGTATGTACATGTATGTACATGTATGTATGCATGTATGTATGCATGTATGTACATGTATGTATGCATGTATGTATGCATGTATGTACATGTATGTATGCATGTATGTATGCATGTATGTACATGTATGTATGCATGTATGTATGCATGTATGTACATGTATGTATGTATGCATGTATGTACATGTATGTATGTATGCATGTATGTATGTATGTATGCATGTATGTACATGTATGTATGTATGCATGTATGTATGTATGTATGCATGTATGTATGCATGTATGTACATGTATGCATGTATGTATGCATGTATGCATGTATGTATGCATGTATGTACATGTATGTATGCATGTATGTACATGTATGTATGCATGTATGTACATGTATGTATGCATGTATGTACATGTATGTATGCATGTATGTACATGTATGTATGCATGTATGTACATGTATGTATGCATGTATGTACATGTATGTATGCATGTATGTACATGTATGTATGCATGTATGTACATGTATGTATGCATGTATGTACATGTATGTACATGTATGTATGCATGTATGTATGTATGTATGCATGTATGTACATGTATGTATGCATGTATGTACATGTATGTATGCATGTATGTACATGTATGTATGCATGTATGTACATGTATGTATGCATGTATGTACATGTATGTATGTATGCATGTATGTATGCATGTATGTATGTATGCATGTATGTACATGTATGTATGCATGTATGTACATGTATGTACATGTATGTATGTATGTATGTATGCATGTATGTACATGTATGTATGTATGCATGTATGTATGCATGTATGTACATGTATGTATGTATGTATGTATGCATGTATGTATGCATGTATGTATGTATGCATGTATGTATGCATGTATGTACATGTATGTATGCATGTACGTATGTATGTATGCATGTACGTATACATGTATGTACATGTACGTATGCATGTATGTACATGTACGTATGCATGTATGTACATGTACGTATGCACGTATGTACATGTACGTATGCATGTATGTACATGTACGTATGCATGTATGTACATGTACGTATGCATGTAAGTACATGTACGTATGCATGTACGTACATGTACGTATGCATGTACGTACATGTACGTATGCATGTACGTATGCATGTACGTATGCATGTACGTACATGTACGTATGCATGTACGTACATGTACGTATGCATGTACGTACATGTACGTATGCATGTACGTACATGTACGTATGCATGTACGTACATGTACGTATGCATGTACGTACATGTACGTATGCATGTACGTACATGTACGTATGCATGTACGTACATGTACGTATGCATGTACGTACATGTACGTATGCATGTACGTACATGTACGTATGCATGTACGTACATGTACGTATGCATGTATGTACATGTACGTATGCATGTATGTACATGTACGTATGCATGTATGTACATGTATGTATGCATGTATGTACACGTATGCATGCATGTATGTACATGTATGTATGCATGTATGTACATGTATGCATGCATGTATGTACATGTATGTATGCTTGTATGTATTCATGTATGTACATGTATGTATGCATGTATGTACATGTATGTATGCATGTTGTATGTATGCATGTACGTATGCATGTATGCATGTACGTATGCATGTATTTATGTACGTATGCATGTATTTATGCACGTATGTACATGTATGTATGCACGTATGTATGCATGTATGTATGCACGTATGTACATGTATGTATGCACGTATGTACATGTATGTACATGTATGTGTACATATATGTATGTATGCACGTATGTACATGTATGTATGCATGTATGTATGTACATGTATGTATGCATGTATGTATGTATGTATGCATGTATGTATGTATGTACATGTATGTATGCATGTATGTATGCATGTATGTACATGTATGTATGCATGTATGTACATGTATGTATGCATGTATGTACATGTATGTATGCATGTATGTATGCATGTATGTATATGTATGTATGCATGTATGTATATGTATGTATGCATGTATGTACATGTATGTATGCATGTATGTACATGTATGTATGCATGTATGTACATGTATGTATGCATGTATGTACATGTATGTATGCATGTATGTACATGTATGTATGCATGTATGTACATGTATGTATGCATGTATGTACATGTATGTATGCATGTATGTACATGTATGTATGCATGTATGTACATGTATGTATGCATGTATGTACATGTATGTATGCATGTATGTACATGTATGTATGCATGTATGTACATGTATGTATGCATGTATGTACATGTATGTATGCATGTATGTACATGTATGTATGCATGTATGTACATGTATGTATGCATGTATGTACATGTATGTATGCATGTATGTACATGTATGTATGCATGTATGTACATGTATGTATGCATGTATGTACATGTATGTATGCATGTATGTACATGTATGTATGCATGTATGTACATGTATGTACATGTATGTATGCATGTATGTATGTATGTATGCATGTATGTACATGTATGTATGCATGTATGTACATGTATGTATGTATGCATGTATGTATGCATGTATGTACGTATGCACGTATGTACATGTACGTATGCATGTATGTACATGTACGTATGCATGTATGTACATGTACGTATGCATGTAAGTACATGTACGTATGCATGTACGTACATGTACGTATGCATGTACGTACATGTACGTATGCATGTACGTACATGTACGTATGCATGTACGTACATGTACGTATGCATGTACGTACATGTACGTATGCATGTACGTACATGTACGTATGCATGTACGTACATGTACGTATGCATGTACGTACATGTACGTATGCATGTACGTACATGTACGTATGCATGTATGTACACGTACGTATGCATGTATGTACACGTATGCATGCATGTATGTACATGTATGTATGCATGTATGTACATGTATGCATGCATGTATGTACATGTATGTATGTATGCTTGTATGTATTCATGTATGTACATGTATGTATGCATGTATGTACATGTATGTATGCATGTTGTATGTATGCATGTACGTATGCATGTATGCATGTACGTATGCATGTATTTATGTACGTATGCATGTATTTATGCACGTATGTACATGTATGTATGCACGTATGTATGCATGTATGTATGCACGTATGTACATGTATGTATGCACGTATGTACATGTATGTACATGTATGTGTACATATATGTATGTATGCACGTATGTACATGTATGTATGCATGTATGTATGTACATGTATGTATGCATGTATGTATGTACATGTATGTATGCATGTATGTATGTATGTACATGTATGTATGCATGTATGTATGCATGTATGTACATGTATGTATGCATGTATGTATGCATGTATGTACATGTATGTATGCATGTATGTATGCATGTATGTATATGTATGTATGCATGTATGTACATGTATGTATGCATGTATGTACATGTATGTATGCATGTATGTACATGTATGTATGCATGTATGTACATGTATGTATGCATGTATGTACATGTATGTATGCATGTATGTACATGTATGTATGCATGTATGTACATGTATGTATGCATGTATGTACATGTATGTATGCATGTATGTACATGTATGTATGCATGTATGTACATGTATGTATGCATGTATGTACATGTATGTATGCATGTATGTACATGTATGTATGCATGTATGTACATGTATGTATGCATGTATGTACATGTATGTATGCATGCATGTATGTACATGTATGTATGTATGCATGTATGTACATGTATGTATGCATGTATGTATGCATGTATGTACATGTATGTATGCATGTATGTACATGTATGTATGAATGTATGTACATGTATGTATGTACATGTATGTATGCATGTATGTACATGTATGTATGCATGTATGTACATGTATGTATGCATGTATGTACATGTATGTATGCATGTATGTACATGTATGTATGCATGTATGTACATGTATGTATGCATGTATGTACATGTATGTATGCATGTATGTACATGTATGTATGCATGTATGCATGTATGTATGCATGTATGTACATGTATGTATGCATGTATGTACATGTATGTATGCATGTATGTACATGTATGTACATGTATGTATGCATGTATGTACATGTATGTATGCATGTATGTACATGTATGTATGCATGTATGTATGTATGTATGCATGTATGTATGCATGTATGTACATGTATGTATGTATGCATGTATGTATGCATGTATGTACATGTATGTATGCATGTATGTACATGTATGTATGCATGTATGTACATGTATGTATGCATGTATGTACATGTATGTATGCATGTATGTACATGTATGTATGCATGTATGTACATGTATGTATGCATGTATGTACATGTATGTATGTACATGTATGTATGCATGTATGTACATGTATGTATGCATGTATGTACATGTATGTATGCATGTATGTACATGTATGTATGCATGTATGTACATGTATGTATGCATGTATGTACATGTATGTATGCATGTATGTACATGTATGTATGCATGTATGTACATGTATGTATGCATGTACATGTATGCATGCATGTACATGTATGTATGCATGCATGTACATGTATGTATGCATGCATGTACATGTATGTATGCATGCATGTACATGTATGTATGCATGCATGTATGTACATGTATGTATGCATGCATGTATGTACATGTATGTATGCATGCATGTATGTACATGTATGTATGCATGCATGTATGTACATGTATGTATGCATGCATGTATGTACATGTATGTATGCATGCATGTATGTACATGTATGTATGCATGCATGTATGTACATGTATGTATGCATGCATGTATGTACATGTATGTATGCATGCATGTATGTACATGTATGTATGTACATGTATGTATGTACATGTATGTATGAATGCATGTATGTGCATGTATGTATGAATGCATGTATGTGCATGTATGCATGCATGTACGCATGTATGTACATGTATGCATGCATGTACGCATGTATGTACATGTATGCATGCATGTACGCATGTATGTACATGTATGCATGCATGTACGCATGTATGTACATGTATGTATGCATGCATGTACGCATGTATGTATGTATGTATGCATGCATGTATGTACATGTATGTATGCATGTACAGTGGTGTGAAAAAATATTTGCCCCCTGATTCCTGATAATTCTTTTGCATGTTTGTCACACTTAAATGTTTCTGATCATCAAAAACCGTTATCTATTAGTCAAAGATCACATAATTGAACACAAAATGCAGTTTTAAATGATGGTTTTTATTATTTAGTGAGAAAAAAAACTCAAAACCTACATGGCCCTGTGTGAAAAAGAAATTGCCCCCTGAACCCAATAACTGTAGATCGTTGAAATCAGAGACCGCACTCAGAAGGCTTTTTCAACCACTGTATTCACAGGAAACCAAGCATGACAAAATACACGACATGTTTCGGGCGTCGCCCTTCCTCAAGTGTACCACACCCATTGCCAGTGACACCTATATACCCCACCCACAGGAACAAAAGATAATCACAAAATCTACAAACCAACATTTTTTAAAAAAAAGTGTCCCTGTGGGTACGTGTACATTGGGAAAATGGAGCGACCAGTTAAGCAACGGATACAGAGGCACAAGAGAGATATTACAAATTTTGCACAAGGCAAGAAGGAGTCGGAAACTTCGGTTTCACGACATTTTCTGAGTAGGCATCATACCTCTGCACAGTTAAGATGGTTTGTCCTTGATGATGTGATGGCACCCCTCAGGGGAGGTGACAGAAAAAATTGCTCTTACAGCGCGAGGCTAGGTGGATTAGGTATTTTAACTGTGTCCAGCCGAATGGGCTGAATGAATGCTTAAAGGGAAGGTTCAAGCAAAATAAAAAAATGAGTTTCACTTACCTGGGGCTTCTACCAGCCCCATGCAGCCATCCTGTGCCCTCGTAGTTACTCACTGCTGCTCCAGTCCCCCGCTGGCAGCTTGCTGACCTCGGAGGTCGGCGGGACGCATTGCGTACATTTTTACGCATTCCCGCTAACGCAGGAACATTAACACATACATTTTTACGCGTTACTGGTTCAATGCGTACATTTTTACGCATTGAACCAGTAATGCGTAAAAATGTATACGTTAATGTTCCTGCACTAGCGGGAATGCGTAAAAATGTACGCAATGCGTCCTGCCGACCTCCGAGGTCGGCAAGCTGCCAGCGGGGGACTGGAGCAGCAGTGAGTGACTACTAGGGCACAGGATGGCTGCATGGGGCTGGTAGAAGCCCCAGGTAAGTAAAACTCATTTTTTTATTTTGCTTGGACATTCCCTTTAAGTCTTAAATGCTTTCTGTAATGTATTTTCTCCCCTAGGCTCTGCTTGGCTGCCATGAAAATTCTACATGGGACTCATAATATAACGATTGGTATCGTTGACAAATCAATATTGGATTGGTTATATATGGTGCAAATACAAAAAGGAAAAATGTTAATGTGTTATACATGTTCCGGGGTGGACTGACCTCAGTGATTTGTGCTGGGTTAGACACTCGTGTAGTTCCCTGGAAGTTTTTTTAAAAAAAAATTTGTTTTTTTTTTAAAAAATGTTGGTTTGTAGATATTGTGATTATCTTTTGTTCCTGTGGGTGGGGTATATAGGTGTCACTGGCAATGGGTGTGGTACACTTGAGGAAGGGCGACGCCCGAAACATGTCGTGTATTTTGTCATGCTTGGTTTCCTGTGAATACAGTGGTTGAAAAAGCCTTCTGAGTGCGGTCTCTGATTTCAACGATCTACAGTGTGGTTTAGCAGGAGTGGTGTACCTGCTGGGGACCTGCACCGGCCGACAGGTCAAGACTACTGACCTGGTGAGAGGGTGAATCTACAAACTGAACCTAATAACTGGTTGGGCCACCCTTAGAAGCAATAACTGCAATCAACCGTTTGCGATAACTTGCAACGAGTCTTTTACAGCGCTCTGGAGGACTTTTGGCCCACTCATCTTTGCAGAATTGTTGCAATTCAGCTTTATTTGAGGGTTTTCTAGCATGAACTGCCTTTTTAAGGTCATGCCACAACATCACAATAGGATTCAGGTCAGGACTTTGACTAGGCCACTCCAAAGTCTTCATTTTGTTTTTCTTCAGCTATTCAGAGGTGGATTTGCTGGTGTGTTTTGGGTCATTGTCCTGCTGCAGCACCCAAGATCGCTTCATCTTGAGTTGACAAACAGATGGCCGGACATTCTCCTTCAGGATTTTTTGGTAGACAGTAGAATTCATGGTTCCATCTATCACAGCAAGCCTTCCAGGTCCTGAAGCAGCAAAACAACCCCAGACCATCACACTACCACCACCATATTTTACTGTTGGTATGATGTTCTTTTGCTAAAATGCTGTGTTTCTTCTATGCCAGATGTAACGGGACAGGCACCTTCCAAAAAGTTAAACTTTTGTCTCGTCGGTCCACAAGGTATTTTCCCAAAAGTCTTGGCAATCATTAAGATGTTTTTTAGCAAAATTGAGACAACCCTTTGTTCTTTTTGCTTAAAAGTGGTTTGCGCCTTGGATATCTGCCATGCAGACCGTTTTTGCCCAGTCTGTTTCTTATGGTGGAGTCGTGAACACTGGCCTTAATTGAGGCAAGTGAGGCCAGCAGTTCTTTAGATGTTGTCCTGGGGTCTTTTGTGGCCTCTCAGATGAGTTTTCTCTGCACTCTTGGGATAATTTTGGTCGGCCGGCCACTCCTGGGAAGGTTCATCACTGTTCCATGTTTTTGCCATTTGTGGATAATGGCTCTCACTGTGGTTCACTGGAGTCCCAAAGCTTTAGAAATGGCTTTATAACCTTTACCAGACTGATAGATCTCAATTACAGTACTTTTGTTCTGATTTGTTTCTGAATTTCTTTGGATCTTGACATGATGTCTAGCTTTTGAGGTGCTTTTGGTCTACTTCTCTGTGTCAGATAGCTCACATTTAAGTGATTTCTCGATTGAAACAGGTGTGGCAGTAATCATGCCTGGGGGTGACTACAGAAATTGAACTAAGGAGTGATAAACCACAGTTAAGTTATTTTTAAACAAGGGGGGCAATCCCTTTTTCACACAGGGCCATGTAGATTTGGATTTTTTTTTCTCACTAAATAATAAGAACCATCATTTAAAACTGCATTTTGTGTTCAATTATGTTATCTTTGACTAATAGTTAAAGTTTTTTGATGAGCAGAAACATTTAAGTGTGACAAACATGCAAAAGAATAAGAAATCAGGAAGGGGGCAAATAGTTTTTCACACCACTGTACATGCATACATACATGTACATACATGCATGCATACATACATGCGTACATGCATGCATACATACATGCGTACATGCATGCATACATACATACATGCGTACATGCATGCATACATACATGTACATACATGCGTACATGCATGCATACATACATGTACATACATGCGTACATGCATGCATACATGTACATACATGCGTACATGCATGCATACATGCAAAAGAATAAGAAATCAAGAAGGGGGCAAATAGTTTTTCACACCACTGTATGTACATGTATGTATGTACATGTATGTACATGTATGCATGTATGTACATATGTATGCATGTATGTACATATGTATGCATGTATGTACATGTATGTATGCAGCATGTGTATGTATGCATGCATGTGTATGTATGCATGCATGTGTATGCATGCATGTGTGTGTGTGTGTATGTATGCATGCATGTGTATGCATGCATGTGTATGTATGCATGTGTATGTATGCATGCATGTGTGTGTATGTATGCATGCATGTGTGTGTATGCATGCATGTGTGTGTATGCATGCATGTACATGTATGTATGTACATGTATGTATGTATATGTATGTATGCATGTATGTACATGTATGTATGTATGTACATGTATGTGTATGTATGTACATGTATGTATGTATGTATGTGTATGTATGTATGTATATGTATGTATGTATGTATGTATGTACATGTATGTATGTATGTATGTACATGTATGTATGTATGTATGTACATGTATGTATGTATGTATGTATGTATGTATGTACATGTATGTATGTATGTATGTATGTACATGTATGTATGTACATGTATGTATGTACATGTATGTATGTACATGTATGTATGTACATGTATGTATGTATGTACATGTATGTATGTATGTACATGTATGTATGTATGTACATGTATGTATGTACATGTATGTATGTACATGTATGTATGTATGTACATGTATGTATGTATGTACATGTATGTATGTATGTATGTACATGTATGTATGTATGTACATGTATGTATGTATGTACATGTATGTATATGCATGTATGTGTATGCATGTATGTACATGTATCTACATGTATGTATGCATGTATGTATGCATGTATGTATGCATGTATGTACATGTATGTATGCATGTATGTACATGTATGTATGCATGTATGTACATGTATGTATGCATGTATGTACATGTATGTATGCATGTATGTGTATGTATGCATGTATGTGTATGTATGCATGTATGTACATGTATGTATGCATGTATGTACATGTATGTATGCATGTATGTACATGTATGTATGCATGTATGTACATGTATGTATGCATGTATGTACATGTATGTATGCATGTATGTACATGTATGTATGCATGTATGTACATGTATGTATGCATGTATGTACATGTATGTATGCATGTATGTATGTACGCATGCATGTATGTATGTACATGTATGTACATGTATGTATGTATGCATGTATGTACATGTATGTATGTATGCATGTATGTACATGTATGTATGTATGTATAAATTCTAGTAGAAGGAGGCACTCCACAGGCAGGAACTTGCGTTCAACTTTATTGCATGTCACTACACACTACATGTTACGGGCTCCGCCCTTCATCAGGTGTAACCTCCCACCACCTCCATGTTCAATTTATACTTCTGACCCCACCCTCACAGGGCGGGTCAGTCACCACCTAAATGTGCTAGTGTTCTATGTGAACCAAAACATATGTTCTATCTCCATAGTTTACAGCTATCTCTTACATCTGTTATTTCACAGGTGATACATAGCTGTCATCAACATCAAGTCATCCAAATTTTCAGAAATATATAATAATCAATTAACGTAACATAAAATTAAAATTGAAAAAATAGAAAAATTAGAAAAAATTAAGAAAAAATTAAAAGAACGGTCTCTAAACCAGGGCACTACCCAAGGTCTACCCTGGACAAGCAGATGAAGAGCTACGCTCGCAGCATAACAGTTCCATTGTTCCAATTAATGTAATAAATGTTACATACAATTGCTTGTCAATTTCATGTAATACGGCAGCACAGTTCATCTCCTGTACATGTATGTATGTATGCATGTACATGTATGTATGTATGCATGTATGTACATGTATGTATGTATGTATGCATGTATGTACATGTATGTATGTATGTATGCATGTATGTATGTATGTATGTATGCATGTATGTACATGTATGTATGTATGCATGTATGTACATGTATGTATGCATGTATGTACATGTATGTATGCATGTATGTACATGTATGTATGCATGTATGTATGTATGCATGTATGTACATGTATGTATGCATGTATGTACATGTATGTATGCATGTATGTACATGTATGTAGTAAATACGAAGGAGGCACTCAATTGGCTTCAAACTTGCGTTTTATCAAATCCCAGTAATACACGACATGTTTCGCGGCATATCCCCTTCATCAGGTGTACATACATTGAATGGCACACAGTGAATAAATACATACTTCTAACCACCACAGGGTGTGGTGGTTAGAAGTATGTATTTATTCACTGTGTGCCATTCAATGTATGTACACCTGATGAAGGGGATATGCCCCGAAACATGTCGTGTATTACTGGGATTTGATAAAACGCAAGTTTGAAGCCAATTGAGTGCCTCCTTCGTATTTACTACATTGAACCGTGTGTGGAGTGGTGACCCACAGAGGGATTGTGCACCGGCAACATAGACCTGACTAGGCCTATTCCACAGGGACTCGCTGCAGTTTGCTTGTTGTGTACATGTATGTATGCATGTATGTACATGTATGTATGCATGTATGTACATGTATGTATGCATGTATGTACATGTATGTATGCATGTATGTACATGTATGCATGCATGTATGTACATGTATGTATGCATGTATGTACATGTATGCATGCATGTATGTACATGTATGTACATGTATGCATGCATGTATGTACATGTATGCATGCATGTATGTACATGTATGCATGCATGCATGTATGTACATGTATTTATGCATGTATGTACATGTATGTACATGTATGCATGCATGTATGTACATGTATGCATGCATGTATGTACATGTATGCATGCATGTATGCATGCATGCATGCATGTATGTACATGTATGTATGCATGTATTTATGCATGTATGTACATGTATTTATGTGTGTATGTATGCATGTATGTATGCACGTATGTATGTATGTATGCACGTATGTATGCATGTATGTATGCACGTATGTACATGTATGTATGCACGTATGTACATGTATGTACATGTATGTATGCACGTATGTACATGTATGTATGCACGTATGTACATGTATGTATGCACGTATGTACATGTATGTATGCACGTATGTATGCACGTATGTACATGTATGTATGCACGTATGTACATGTATGTATGCATGTATGTATGCATGTATGTACATGTATGCATGTATGTACATGTATGTATGTATGCATGTATGTATGCATGTATGTATGTATGCATGTATGTATGCATGTATGTACATGTATGTATGTATGCATGTATGTACATGTATGTATGTATGCATGTATGTACATGTATGTATGTATGCATGTATGTACATGTATGTATGTATGCATGTATGTACATGTATGTATGTATGCATGTATGTACATGTATGTATGTATGCATGTATGTACATGTATGTATGCATGTATGTATGCATGTATGTATGCATGTATGTACATGTATGTATGCATGTATGTACATGTATGTATGTACATGTATTTATGTACATGTATGTATGTATGTATGTACATGTGTGTATGTATGTATGCATGTATGTACATGTATGTATGCATGTATGTACATGTATGTATGCATGTATGTACATGTATGTACATGTATGCATGTATGTACATGTATGCATGTATGTACATGTATGTATGCATGTACATGTATGTATGTACATGTATGTATGTATGCATGTACATGTATGTATGTACATGTATGTATGCATGTATGTACATGTATGTATGCATGTATGTATGCATGTATGTATGCATGTATGTACATGTATGTATGTATGTATGTACATGTATGTATGCATGTATGTACATGTATGTATGTACATGTATGTATGTATGTATGTATGTATGTACATGTATGTATGTACATGTATGTATGCATGTATGTACATGTATGTATGCATGTATGTACATGTATGTATGCATGTATGTACATGTGTGTATGCATGTATGTACATGTATGTATACATGTATGTATGCATGTATGTACATGTATGTATGTATGCATGTATGTACATGTATGTATGCATGTATGTACATGTATGTATGTATGTACATGTATGTATGCATGCATGTATGTACATGTATGTATGCATGCATGTATGTACATGTATGTATGCACACATGTATGTACATGTATGTATGCATGCATGTATGTATGCATGCATGTATGTATGCATGTATGTATGCATGTATGTATGTATGCATGTATGTACATGTATGTATGCATGAATGTGTATGTATGCATGAATGTACATGTATGCATGAATGTACATGCATGTATGCATGTATGTACATGTATGTATGCATGTATGTACATATATGTATGCATGTATGTATGCATGTATGTACATGTATGTATGCATGTATGTACATGTATGTATGTATGCATGTATGTACATGTATGTATGTATGTATGTACATGTATGTATGCATGTATGTACATGTATGTATGTATGTACATGTATGTATGCATGTATGTACATGTATGTACATGTAAGTATGCTTGTATGTATGCATGTATGTACATGTATGTATGTATGCATGCATGTACGTACATGTATGCATGCATGTACGTACATGTATGCATGCATGTATGTACATGTATGCATGCATGTATGAACATGTATGCATGCATGTATGTACATGTATGTATGCATGTATGTATGTATGCATGTATGTACATGTATGTATGTATGCATGTATGTACATGTATGTATGTATGTATGTATGCATGTATGTACATGTATGTATGTATGTACATGTATGTATGCATGTATGTACATGTATGTACATGTAAGTATGCTTGTATGTATGCATGTATGTACATGTATGTATGTATGCATGCATGTACGTACATGTATGCATGCATGTATGTACATGTATGCATGCATGTATGTACATGTATGCATGCATGTATGTACATGTATGTATGTATGTATACATGTATTTATGCATGTATGTACATGTATTTATGCATGTATGTACATGTATGTATGTATGCATGTATGTATGCACGTATGTATGCATGTATGTATGCACGTATGTATGCATGTATGTATGCATGTATGTATGCACGTATGTATGCATGTATGTATGCACGTATGTATGCATGTATGTATGCACGTATGTACATGTATGTATGCACGTATGTACATGTATGTATGCACGTATGTACATGTATGTATGCACGTATGTACATGTATGTATGCACGTATGTACATGTATGTATGCACGTATGTACATGTATGTATGCACGTATGTACATGTATGTATGCACGTATGTACATGTATGTATGCACGTATGTACATGTATGTATGCACGTATGTACATGTATGTATGCACGTATGTATGCACGTATGTACATGTATGTATGCACGTATGTATGCACGTATGTACATGTATGTATGCATGTATGTACATGTATGTATGCATGTATGTATGCATGTATGTACATGTATGTATGCATGTATGTATGCATGTATGTATGCATGTATGTATGCATGTATGTACATGTATGTATGTATGCATGTATGTACATGTATGTATGCATGTATGTACATGTATGTATGTATGCATGTATGTACATGTATGTATGTATGCATGTATGTACATGTATGTATGCATGTATGTACATGTATGTATGCATGTATGTACATGTATGTATGTATGTACATGTATGTATGCATGTATGTACATGTATGTATGTATGCATGTATGTATGTATGCATGTATGTACATGTATGTATGCACGTATGTACATGTATGTATGTATGTATGCATGTATGTACATGTATGTATGTATGCATGTATGTGTATGTATGTATGCATGTATGTACATGTATGTATGCATGTATGTATGCACGTATGTACATGTATGTATGCACGTATGTACATGTATGTATGCACGTATGTACATGTATGTATGCACGTATGTACATGTATGTATGCACGTATGTACATGTATGTATGCACGTATGTATGCATGTATGTATGCACGTAAGTACACGTATGTATGCACGTATGTACACGTATGTACATGTATGTATGCACGTATGTACATGCATGTATGCACGTATGTACATGTATGTATGCACGTATGTACATGTATGTATGCACGTATGTACGTGTATGTATGCACGTATGTACGTGTATGTATGCACGTATGTACGTGTATGTATGCACGTATGTACGTGTATGTATGCACGTATGTACGTGTATGTATGCACGTATGTACGTGTATGTATGCACGTATGTACGTGTATGTATGCACGTATGTATGCAAGTATGTATGCACGTATGTATGCATGTATGTATGCACGTATGTATGCATGTATGTATGCACGTATGTACATGTATGTATGCACGTATGTACATGTATGTATGCACGTATGTATGCATGTATGTATGCACGTATGTACATGTATGTATGCATGTATGTACATGTATGTATGTAAATGTATGTATGTATGTATGCATGTATGTACATGTATGTATGCATGTATATACATGTATGTATGTATGTATGTATGTATGTATGTACATGTATGTATGTATGTACATGTATGTATGTATGTACATGTATGTATGTATGTATGTGTATGTATGTATGTATGTACATGTATGTATGTATGTACATGTATGTATGTATGTACATGTATGTATGTACATGTATGTGTATGCATGTATGTATGCATGTATATGCATGTATGTGTATGCATGTATGTATGCATGTATGTACATGTATGTATGCATGTATGTACATGTATGTATGCACGTATGTACATGTATGTATGCACGTATGTACATGTATGTATGTACATGTATGTATGCACGTATGTACATGTATGTATGTACATGTATGTATGCACGTATGTACATGTATGTATGTATGCATGTATGTATGTACATGTATGTATGCACGTATGTACATGTATGTATGCACGTATGTATGCACGTATGTACATGTATGTATGCACGTATGTACATGTATGTATGCACGTATGTACATGTATGTATGCACGTATGTATGCACGTATGTACATGTATGTATGCACGTATGTACATGTATGTATGCACGTATGTACATGTATGTATGCACGTATGTACATGTATGTATGCACGTATGTACATGTATGTATGCACGTATGTACATGTATGTATGCACGTATGTACATGTATGTATGCACGTATGTACATGTATGTATGCACGTATGTACATGTATGTATGCACGTATGTACATGTATGTATGCACGTATGTACATGTATGTATGCACGTATGTATGTATGCACGTATGTATGTATGCACGTATGTACATGTATGTATGCACGTATGTACATGTATGTATGCACGTATGTACATGTATGTATGCACGTATGTACATGTATGTATGCACGTATGTACATGTATGTATGCACGTATGTACGTGTATGTATGCACGTATGTACGTGTATGTATGCACGTATGTACGTGTATGTATGCACGTATGTACGTGTATGTATGCACGTATGTACGTGTATGTATGCACGTATGTACGTGTATGTATGCACGTATGTACGTGTATGTATGCACGTATGTACGTGTATGTATGCTCGTATGTACGTGTATGTATGCACGTATGTACGTGTATGTATGCACGTATGTACGTGTATGTATGCACGTATGTATGCATGTATGTATGCACGTATGTATGCATGTATGTATGCACGTATGTACATGTATGTATGCACGTATGTACATGTATGTATGCACGTATGTACATGTATGTATGTACGTATGTATGCATGTATATACATGTATGTATGCATGTATATACATGTATGTATGCATGTATATACATGTATGTATGCATGTATATACATGTATGTATGCATGTATATACATGTATGTATGTATGTATGTATGTATGTATGTATGTACATGTATGTATGTATGTATGTATGTACATGTATGTATGTATGTACATGTATGTATGTATGTATGTATGTATGTACATGTATGTATGTATGTACATGTATGTATGTATGTACATGTATGTATGTATGTACATGTATGTATGTATGTACATGTATGTATGTATGTACATGTATGTATGTACATGTATGTATGTATGTACATGTATGTATGTATGTACATGTATGTATGTATGTACATGTATGTATGTATGTATGTACATGTATGTATGTACATGTATGTATGTACATGTATGTGTATGCATGTATGTATGCATGTATATGCATGTATGTGTATGCATGTATGTATGCATGTATGTACATGTATGTATGCATGTATGTACATGTATGTATGTATGTATGCATGTATGTATGTATGCATGTATGTACATGTATGTATGTATGTATGCATGTATGTATGTATGCATGTATGTATGTATGTATGCATGTATGTACATGTATGTATGCATGTATGTACATGTATGTATGCATGTATGTATGCATGTATGTACATGTATGTATGTATGTATGCATGTATGTACATGTATGTATGTATGTATGTATGTATGCATGTATGTACATGTATGTATGTATGTACATGTATGTATGTATGTACATGTATGTATGTATGTACATGTATGTATGTGTATGTATGTACATGTATGTATGTATGTATGTATGTATGTGTATGTATGTATGTATGTACATGTATGTATGTATGTACATGTATGTATGTATGTACATGTATGTATGTATGTACATGTATGTATGTACATGTATGTATGTATGTATGTACATGTATGTATGTATGTATGTACATGTATGTATGTATGTACATGTATGTATGTACATGTATGTACATGTATGTATGTACATGTATGTATGTACATGTATGTATGTACATGTATGTGTATGCATGTATGTATGCATGTATATGCATGTATGTGTATGCATGTATGTATGCATGTATGTACATGTATGTATGCATGTATGTATGCATGTATGTACATGTATGTATGTATGCATGTATGCATGTATGTATGTATGCATGTATGTACATGTATGCATGTATGTACATGTATGTATGCACGTATGTATGCATGTATGTATGCACGTATGTACATGTATGTATGCACGTATGTACATGTATGTATGCACGTATGTATGCATGTATGTATGCACGTATGTACATGTATGTATGCATGTATGTACATGTATGTATGCACGTATGTAAATGTATGTATGTATGTATGCATGTATGTACATGTATGTATGCATGTATATACATGTATGTATGTATGTATGTATGTATGTATGTACATGTATGTATGTATGTACATGTATGTATGTATGTACATGTATGTATGTATGTATGTACATGTATGTATGTATGTATGTACATGTATGTATGTATGTACATGTATGTATGTACATGTATGTATGTACATGTATGTATGTACATGTATGTGTATGCATGTATGTATGCATGTATATGCATGTATGTGTATGCATGTATGTATGCATGTATGTACATGTATGTATGCATGTATGTACATGTATGTATGCACGTATGTACATGTATGTATGCACGTATGTACATGTATGTATGTACATGTATGTATGCACGTATGTACATGTATGTATGTATGCATGTATGTATGTACATGTATGTATGCATGTATGTACATGTATGTATGCACGTATGTATGCACGTATGTACATGTATGTATGCACGTATGTACATGTATGTATGCACGTATGTACATGTATGTATGCACGTATGTACATGTATGTATGCACGTATGTATGCACGTATGCACGTATGTATGCACGTATGTACATGTATGTATGCACGTATGTACATGTATGTATGCACGTATGTACATGTATGTATGCACGTATGTACATGTATGTATGCACGTATGTACATGTATGTATGCACGTATGTACATGTATGTATGCACGTATGTACATGTATGTATGCACGTATGTACATGTATGTATGCACGTATGTACATGTATGTATGCACGTATGTACATGTATGTATGCACGTATGTACATGTATGTATGCACGTATGTACATGTATGTATGCACGTATGTACATGTATGTATGCACGTATGTATGTATGTATGCACGTATGTACATGTATGTATGCACGTATGTACATGTATGTATGCACGTATGTACGTGTATGTATGCACGTATGTACGTGTATGTATGCACGTATGTACGTGTATGTATGCACGTATGTACGTGTATGTATGCACGTATGTACGTGTATGTATGCACGTATGTACGTGTATGTATGCACGTATGTACGTGTATGTATGCACGTATGTACGTGTATGTATGCACGTATGTACGTGTATGTATGCTCGTATGTACGTGTATGTATGCACGTATGTACGTGTATGTATGCACGTATGTACGTGTATGTATGCACGTATGTACGTGTATGTATGCACGTATGTACATGTATGTATGCACGTATGTACATGTATGTATGCACGTATGTACATGTATGTATGCACGTATGTACATGTATGTATGCACGTATGTACATGTATGTATGCACGTATGTACATGTATGTATGCACGTATGTATGCACGTATGTACATGTATGTATGCACGTATGTACATGTATGTATGCATGTATGTACATGTATGTATGCATGTATGTATGCATGTATGTACATGTATGTATGCATGTATGTATGCATGTATGTATGCATGTATGTATGCATGTATGTACATGTATGTATGTATGCATGTATGTACATGTATGTATGCATGTATGTACATGTATGTATGTATGCATGTATGTACATGTATGTATGTATGTATGCATGTATGTACATGTATGTATGTATGCATGTATGTACATGTATGTATGCATGTATGTACATGTATGTATGCATGTATGTACATGTATGTATGTATGTACATGTATGTATGTACATGTATGTATGCATGTATGTACATGTATGTATGTATGCATGTATGTATGTATGTATGCATGTATGTATGTATGCATGTATGTACATGTATGTATGCACGTATGTACATGTATGTATGTATGTATGCATGTATGTACATGTATGTATGTATGCATGTATGTGTATGTATGTACATGTATGTATGCATGTATGTATGCACGTATGTACATGTATGTATGCACGTATGTACATGTATGTATGCACGTATGTACATGTATGTATGCACGTATGTACATGTATGTATGCACGTATGTACATGTATGTATGCACGTATGTATGCATGTATGTATGCACGTAAGTACACGTATGTATGCACGTATGTACACGTATGTACATGTATGTATGCACGTATGTACATGCATGTATGCACGTATGTACATGTATGTATGCACGTATGTACGTGTATGTATGCACGTATGTACGTGTATGTATGCACGTATGTACGTGTATGTATGCACGTATGTACGTGTATGTATGCACGTATGTACGTGTATGTATGCACGTATGTACGTGTATGTATGCACGTATGTACGTGTATGTATGCACGTATGTATGCAAGTATGTATGCACGTATGTATGCATGTATGTATGCACGTATGTATGCATGTATGTATGCACGTATGTACATGTATGTATGCACGTATGTACATGTATGTATGCACGTATGTATGCATGTATGTATGCACGTATGTACATGTATGTATGCATGTATGTACATGTATGTATGTATGTATGCATGTATGTACATGTATGTATGCATGTATATACATGTATGTATGTATGTATGTATGTATGTACATGTATGTATGTATGTACATGTATGTATGTATGTACATGTATGTATGTATGTACATGTATGTATGTATGTATGTGTATGTATGTATGTATGTACATGTATGTATGTATGTACATGTATGTATGTACATGTATGTATGTACATGTATGTATGTACATGTATGTATGTGTATGCATGTATGTATGCATGTATATGCATGTATGTGTATGCATGTATGTATGTATGCATGTATGTACATGTATGTATGCATGTATGTACATGTATGTATGCACGTATGTACATGTATGTATGCACGTATGTATGCATGTATGTACATGTATGTATGCACGTATGTACATGTATGTATGCACGTATGTACATGTATGTATGTACATGTATGTATGCACGTATGTACATGTATGTATGTACATGTATGTATGCACGTATGTGTATGTATGCACGTATGTACATGTATGTATGTATGCATGTATGTATGTACATGTATGTATGCACGTATGTACATGTATGTATGCACGTATGTATGCACGTATGTACATGTATGTATGCACGTATGTACATGTATGTATGCACGTATGTACATGTATGTATGCACGTATGTATGCACGTATGTACATGTATGTATGCACGTATGTACATGTATGTATGCACGTATGTACATGTATGTATGCACGTATGTACATGTATGTATGCACGTATGTACATGTATGTATGCACGTATGTACATGTATGTATGCACGTATGTACATGTATGTATGCACGTATGTACATGTATGTATGCACGTATGTATGTATGCACGTATGTATGTATGCACGTATGTACATGTATGTATGCACGTATGTACATGTATGTATGCACGTATGTACATGTATGTATGCACGTATGTACATGTATGTATGCACGTATGTACATGTATGTATGCACGTATGTACGTGTATGTATGCACGTATGTACGTGTATGTATGCACGTATGTACGTGTATGTATGCACGTATGTACGTGTATGTATGCACGTATGTACGTGTATGTATGCACGTATGTACGTGTATGTATGCACGTATGTACGTGTATGTATGCACGTATGTACATGTATGTATGCACGTATGTACATGTATGTATGCACGTATGTACATGTATGTATGCACGTATGTACATGTATGTATGCACGTATGTACATGTATGTATGCACGTATGTACATGTATGTATGCACGTATGTACATGTATGTATGCACGTATGTACATGTATGTATGCACGTATGTACATGTATGTATGCACGTATGTACATGTATGTATGCACGTATGTACATGTATGTATGCACGTATGTACATGTATGTATGCACGTATGTACATGTATGTATGCACGTATGTACATGTATGTATGTACGTATGTACATGTATGTATGCACGTATGTACATGTATGTATGTACATGTATGTATGCACGTATGTACATGTATGTATGCACGTATGCACGTATGTATGCACGTATGTATGCACGTATGTACATGTATGTACGTATGTATGCACGTATGTACATGTATGTATGCACGTATGTACATGTATGTATGTACATGTATGTATGCACGTATGTACATGTATGTATGCACGTATGTACATGTATGTATGCACGTATGTACATGTATGTATGCACGTATGTATGCATGTATGTATGCACGTATGTATGCATGTATGTATGCACGTATGTATGCATGTATGTATGCACGTATGTACATGTATGTATGCACGTATGTACATGTATGTATGCACGTATGTACATGTATGTATGCACGTATGTACATGTATGTATGCACGTATGTACATGTATGTATGCACGTATGTATGCATGTATGTATGCACGTATGTACATGTATGTATGTATGTATGCATGTATGTACAAGTATGTATGCATGTATGTACATGTATGTATGCATGTATGTACATGTATGTATGCATGTATGTATGCATGTATGTACATGTATGTATGCATGTATGTATGCATGTATGTATGCATGTATGTATGCATGTATGTACATGTATGTATGCATGTATGTACATGTATGTATGTACATGTATGTACATGTATGTGTATGTATGTACATGTATGTGTATGTATGTACATGTATGTATGTATGTATGTATGTACATGTATGTATGTATGTACATGTATGTATGTACATGTATGTATGTATGTATGTACATGTATGTATGCATGTATGTACATGTATGTACATGTATGTATGCATGTATGTATGCATGTATGTACAACAAGCAAACTGCAGCGAGTCCCTGTGGAATAGGCCTAGTCAGGTCTATGTTGCCGGTGCACAATCCCTCTGTGGGTCACCACTCCACACACGGTTCAATGTAGTAAATACGAAGGAGGCACTAAATTGGCTTCAAACTTGCGTTTTATCAAATCCCAGTAATACACGACATGTTTCGGGGCATATCCCCTTCATCAGGTGTACACCTGATGAAGGGGATATGCCCCGAAACATGTCGTGTATTACTGGGATTTGATAAAACGCAAGTTTGAAGCCAATTGAGTGCCTCCTTCGCATGCATGTATGTATGCATGTATGTACATGTATGTATGCATGTATGTATGCATGTATGTACATGTATATATGCATGTATGTATGCATGTATGTATGCATGTATGTATGCATGTATGTACATGTATATATGCATGTATGTATGCATGTATGTGCATGTATGTATGCATGTATGTACATGTATGTATGCATGTATGTACATGTATGTATGCATGTATGTACATGTATGTATGTATGTATGTATGCATGTATGTACATGTATGTATGTATGCATGTATGTACATGTATGTACATGTATGTATGCATGTATGTACATGTATGTATGCATGTATGTACATGTATGTATGCATGTATGTACATGTATGTATGTATGTATGCATGTATGTACATGTATGTACATGTATGTATGCATGTATGTACATGTATGTATGCATGTATGTACATGTATGTATGCATGTATGTACATGTATGTATGCATGTATGTACATGTATGTATGCATGTATGTACATGTATGTATGCATGTATGTATGCATGTATGTATGCATGTATGTATGTATGCATGTATGTATGCACGTATGTATGCATGTATGTATGCACGTATGTATGCATGTATGTATGCACGTATGTATGCATGTATGTATGCACGTATGTACATGTATGTATGCACGTATGTACATGTATGTATGCACGTATGTACATGTATGTATGCACGTATGTACATGTATGTATGCACGTATGTACATGTATGTATGCACGTATGTACATGTATGTATGCACGTATGTACATGTATGTATGCACGTATGTACATGTATGTATGCACGTATGTACATGTATGTATGCACGTATGTACATGTATGTATGCACGTATGTACATGTATGTATGCACGTATGTACATGTATGTATGCATGTATGTATGCACGTATGTATGCATGTATGTACATGTATGTATGCATGTATGTACATGTATGTATGCATGTATGTACATGTATGTATGCATGTATGTACATGTATGTATGCATGTATGTACATGTATGTATGCATGTATGTACATGTATGTATGCATGTATGTACATGTATGTATGCATGTATGTACATGTATGTATGCATGTATGTACATGTATGTATGCATGTATGTACATGTATGTATGCATGTATGTACATGTATGTATGCATGTATGTACATGTATGTATGTACATGTATGTATGCATGTATGTACATGTATGTATGTATGTATGTATGTATGTACATGTATGTATGCATGTATGTACATGTATGTATGTATGTATGTATGCATGTATGTACATGCATGTATGTACATGTATGTATGTATGCATGTATGTACATGTATGTATGCATGTATGTACATGTATGTATGCATGTATGTATGCACGTATGTACATGTATGTATGCACGTATGTACATGTATGTATGCACGTATGTACATGTATGTATGCACGTATGTACATGTATGTATGCACGTATGTATGCATGTATGTATGTATGCACGTAAGTACACGTATGTATGCACGTATGTACACGTATGTACATGTATGTATGCACGTATGTACACGTATGTACATGTATGTATGCACGTATGTACACGTATGTACATGTATGTATGCATGTATGTACATGTATGTATGCATGTATATGTATGTATGCATGTATGTACATGTATGTACATGTATGTATGCATGTATGTACATGTATGTATGCATGTATGTACATGTATGTATGTACATGTATGTATGCATGTATGTACATGTATGTATGCATGTATGTACATGTATGTATGCATGTATGTACATGTATGTATGCATGTATGTACATGTATGTATGCATGTATGTACATGTATGTATGCATGTATGTACATGTATGTATGCATGTATGTACATGTATGTATGCATGTATGTACATGTATGTATGCATGTATGTACATGTATGTATGCATGTATGTACATGTATGTATGCATGTATGTACATGTATGTATGCATGTATGTACATGTATGTATGCATGTATGTACATGTATGTATGCATGTATGTACATGTATGTATGCATGTATGTACATGTATGTATGCATGTATGTACATGTATGTATGCATGTATGTACATGTATGTATGCATGTATGTACATGTATGTATGCATGTATGTACATGTATGTATGCATGTATGTACATGTATGTATGTACATGTATGTATGCATGTATGTATGCATGTATGTACATGCATGCATGTATGTACATGCATGTATGTACATGTATGTATGTATGCATGTATGTACATGTATGTATGCATGTATGTACATGTATGTATGCATGTATGTATGCACGTATGTACATGTATGTATGCACGTATGTACATGTATGTATGCACGTATGTACATGTATGTATGCACGTATGTACATGTATGTATGCACGTATGTATGCATGTATGTATGTATGCACGTAAGTACACGTATGTATGCACGTATGTACACGTATGTACATGTATGTATTCACGTATGTACATGTATGTATGCACGTATGTACATGTATGTATGCACGTATGTACATGTATGTATGCACGTATGTACATGTATGTATGCACGTATGTACGTGTATGTATGCACGTATGTACGTGTGTATGCACGTATGTACGTGTATGTATGCACGTATGTACGTGTATGTATGCACGTATGTACGTGTATGTATGCACGTATGTACGTGTATGTATGCACGTATGTACGTGTATGTATGCACGTATGTACGTGTATGTATGCACGTATGTACGTGTATGTATGCACGTATGTACGTGTATGTATGCACGTATGTACGTGTATGTATGCACGTATGTATGCAAGTATGTATGCACGTATGTATGCAAGTATGTATGCACGTATGTATGCATGTATGTATGCACGTATGTATGCATGTATGTATGCACGTATGTACATGTATGTATGCACGTATGTACATGTATGTATGCACGTATGTACATGTATGTATGCACGTATGTACATGTATGTATGCACGTATGTACATGTGTGTATGCACGTATGTAAATGTATGTATGTATGTATGTATGCATGTATGTACATGTATGTATGCATGTATATACATGTATGTATGTATGTATGTATGTACATGTATGTATGTATGTACATGTATGTATGTACATGTATGTATGTACATGTATGTATGTACATGTATGTACGTGTATGTATGTGTATGTATGTACATGTATGTATGTACATGTATGTATGTACATGTATGTGTATGCATGTATGTATGCATGTATATGCATGTATGTGTATGCATGTATGTATGCATGTATGTACATGTATGTATGCATGTATGTACATGTATGTATGTATGCATGTATGTACATGTATGTATGTATGCATGTATGTATGTACATGTATGTATGCATGTATGTACATGTATGTATGCACGTATGTATGCACGTATGTACATGTATGTATGTATGTATGCACGTATGTATGCACGTATGTACATGTATGTATGCATGTATGTACATGTATGTATGCATGTATGTACATGTATGTATGCACGTATGTACATGTATGTATGCACGTATGTACATGTATGTATGCACGTATGTACATGTATGTATGCACGTATGTACATGTATGTATGCACGTATGTACATGTATGTATGCACGTATGTACATGTATGTATGCACGTATGTACATGTATGTATGCACGTATGTACATGTATGTATGCACGTATGTACATGTATGTATGCACGTATGTACATGTATGTATGCACGTATGTACATGTATGTATGCACGTATGTACATGTATGTATGCACGTATGTACGTATGTACATGTATGTATGCACGTATGTACATGTATGTATGCACGTATGTACATGTATGTATGCACGTATGTACTTGTATGTATGCACGTATGTACGTGTATGTATGCACGTATGTACGTGTATGTATGCACGTATGTACGTGTATGTATGCACGTATGTACGTGTATGTATGCACGTATGTACGTGTATGTATGCACGTATGTACGTGTATGTATGCACGTATGTACGTGTATGTATGCACGTATGTACGTGTATGTATGCACGTATGTACGTGTATGTATGCACGTATGTACGTGTATGTATGCACGTATGTACGTGTATGTATGCACGTATGTATGCGTGTATGTATGCACGTATGTACGTGTATGTATGCACGTATGTATGCATGTATGTATGCACGTATGTACATGTATGCACGTATGTACATGTATGTATGCACGTATGTACATGTATGTATGCACGTATGTACATGTATGTATGCACGTATGTACATGTATGTATGCACGTATGTACATGTATGTATGTATGTATGTATGCATGTATATACATGTATGTATGTATGTACATGTATGTGTATGTATGTATGTACATGTATGTACATGTATGTATGTATGTATGTACATGTATGTATGTATGTATGTACATGTATGTATGTATGTACATGTATGTACATGTATGTATGTATGTACATGTATGTATGTATGTACATGTATGTATGTACATGTATGTATGTACATGTATGTATGTATGTATGTACATGTATGTATGTACATGTATGTATGTACATGTATGTGTATGCATGTATGTATGCATGTATATGCATGTATGTGTATGCATGTATGTATGCATGTATGTACATGTATGTACATGTATGTATGTATGCATGTATGCATGTATGTATGTATGCATGTATGTACATGTATGTATGCATGTATGTACATGTATGTATGCATGTATGTACATGTATGTATGCATGTATGTATGCATGTATGTATGCATGTATGTACATGTATGTATGTATGTATGCATGTATGTACATGTATGTATGTATGTACATGTATGTATGTATGTACATGTATGTATGTGTATGTATGTATGTATGTGTATGTATGTATGTACGTGTATGTATGTATGTACATGTATGTATGTATGTACATGTATGTATGTATGTACATGTATGTATGTATGTACATGTATGTATGTATGTACATGTATGTATGTATGTACATGTATGTATGTATGTATGTACATGTATGTATGTATGTACATGTATGTATGTATGTACATGTATGTATGTACATGTATGTATGTATGTACATGTATGTATGTATGTACATGTATGTATGTACATGTATGTATGTATGTACATGTATGTATGTATGTACATGTATGTATGTGTATGTATGTATGTACATGTATGTATGTACATGTATGTATGTACATGTATGTATGTACATGTATGTATGTACATGTATGTATGTATGTATGTACATGTATGTATGTATGTACATGTATGTATGTACATGTATGTGTATGCATGTATGTATGCATGTATATGCATGTATGTGTATGCATGTATGTATGCATGTATGTACATGTATGTATGCATGTATGTACATGTATGTATGTATGCATGTATGCATGTATGTATGTATGCATGTATGTACATGTATGTATGCATGTATGTACATGTATGTATGCATGTATGTACATGTATGTATGTATGCATGTATGTATGCATGTATGTACATGTATGTATGCATGTATGTATGCATGTATGTACATGTATGTATGCATGTATGTACATGTATGTATGTATGTATGTATGTATGTATGTACATGTATGTATGTATGTACATGTATGTATGTGTATGTATGTATGTACATGTATGTATGTACATGTATGTATGTATGTATGTACATGTATGTATGCATGTATGTATGTATGCATGTATGTACATGTATGTATGTATGTATGCATGTATGTACATGTATGTATGTATGTATGCATGTATGTACATGTATGTATGTATGCATGTATGTACATGTATGTATGTATGCATGTATGTACATGTATGTATGTATGCATGTATGCATGTATGTACATGTATGTATGTATGTATGCATGTATGTACATGTATGTATGTATGCATGTATGTACATGTATGTATGTATGCATGTATGTACATGTATGTATGTATGTATGCATGTATGTACATGTATGTATGTATGCATGTATGTACATGTATGTATGTATGCATGTATGTACATGTATGTATGTATGCATGTATGTATGCATGTATGTACATGTATGTATGTATGCATGTATGTACATGTATGTATGTATGCATGTATGTACATGTATGTATGTATGCATGTATGTACATGTATGTACATGTATGCATGTATGCATGTATGTACATGTATGCATGTATGTACATGTATGTATGTATGTACATGTATGTATGTACATGTATGTATGTATGTACATGTATGTATGTATGTACATGTATGTACATGTATGTATGTATGTACATGTATGTATGTATGTATGTATGTACATGTATGTATGTATGTATGTATGTACATGTATGTATGTATGTACATGTATGTATGTACATGTATGTATGTACATGTATGTATGTACATGTATGTATGTACATGTATGTATGTATGTACATGTATGTATGTATGTACATGTATGTACATGTATGTATGTATGTATGTATATGTATGTACATGTATGTGTATGTATGCATGTATATGCATGTATGTATGCATGTATATGCATGTATGTGTGCATGTATGTATGCATGTATGTACATGTATGTATGCATGTATGTACATGTATGTATGCATGTATGTATGTATGCATGTATGTATGTATGCATGTATGTACATGTATGTACATGTATGTATGCATGTATGTATGCATGTATGAATGCATGTACATGTATGTATGCATGTATGTATGCATGTATGTATGCATGTATGTATGCATGTATGTACATGTATGTATGCATGTATGTACATGTATGTATGCATGTATGTACATGTATGTATGCATGTATGTACATGTATGTATGCATGTATGTACATGTATGTATGCATGTATGTACATGTATGTATGCATGTATGTACATGTATGTATGCATGTATGTACATGTATGTATGCATGTATGTACATGTATGTATGCATGTATGTACATGTATGTATGCATGTATGTACATGTATGTATGCATGTATGTACATGTATGTATGCATGTATGTACATGTATGTATGCATGTATGTACATGTATGTATGCATGTATGTACATGTATGTATGCATGTATGTACATGTATGTATGCATGTATGTACATGTATGTATGTATGCATGTATGTACATGTATGTATGCATGTATGTACATGTATGTATGCATGTATGTACATGTATGTATGTACATGTATGTATGCATGTATGTACATGTATGTATGTATGTATGTATGCATGTATGTACATGCATGTATGTACATGTATGTATGTATGCATGTATGTACATGTATGTATGCATGTATGTACATGTATGTATGCATGTATGTATGCACGTATGTACATGTATGTATGCACGTATATACATGTATGTATGCACGTATGTACATGTATGTATGCACGTATGTACATGTATGTATGCACGTATGTATGCATGTATGTATGTATGCACGTAAGTACACGTATGTATGCACGTATGTACACGTATGTACATGTATGTATTCACGTATGTACATGTATGTATGCACGTATGTACATGTATGTATGCACGTATGTACATGTATGTATGCACGTATGTACGTGTATGTATGCACGTATGTACGTGTATGTATGCACGTATGTACGTGTATGTATGCACGTATGTACGTGTATGTATGCACGTATGTACGTGTATGTATGCACGTATGTACGTGTATGTATGCACGTATGTACGTGTATGTATGCACGTATGTACGTGTATGTATGCACGTATGTACGTGTATGTATGCACGTATGTACGTGTATGTATGCACGTATGTACGTGTATGTATGCACGTATGTACGTGTATGTATGCACGTATGTACGTGTATGTATGCACGTATGTACGTGTATGTATGCACGTATGTATGCAAGTATGTATGCACGTATGTATGCAAGTATGTATGCACGTATGTATGCATGTATGTATGCACGTATGTATGCATGTATGTATGCACGTATGTACATGTATGTATGCACGTATGTACATGTATGTATGCACGTATGTACATGTATGTATGCACGTATGTACATGTATGTATGCACGTATGTACATGTGTGTATGCACGTATGTAAATGTATGTATGTATGTATGTATGCATGTATGTACATGTATGTATGCATGTATATACATGTATGTATGTATGTATGTATGTATGTACATGTATGTATGTATGTACATGTATGTATGTACATGTATGTATGTACATGTATGTACGTACATGTATGTACGTGTATGTATGTGTATGTATGTATGTGTATGTATGTACATGTATGTATGTACATGTATGTATGTACATGTATGTGTATGCATGTATGTATGCATGTATATGCATGTATGTGTATGCATGTATGTATGCATGTATGTACATGTATGTATGCATGTATGTACATGTATGTATGTATGCATGTATGTACATGTATGTATGTATGCATGTATGTATGTACATGTATGTATGCATGTATGTACATGTATGTATGCACGTATGTATGCACGTATGTACATGTATGTATGCATGTATGTACATGTATGTATGCACGTATGTACATGTATGTATGCACGTATGTACATGTATGTATGCACGTATGTACATGTATGTATGCACGTATGTACATGTATGTATGCACGTATGTACATGTATGTATGCACGTATGTACATGTATGTATGCACGTATGTACATGTATGTATGCACGTATGTACATGTATGTATGCACGTATGTACATGTATGTATGCACGTATGTACGTATGTACATGTATGTATGCACGTATGTACATGTATGTATGCACGTATGTACATGTATGTATGCACGTATGTACTTGTATGTATGCACGTATGTACGTGTATGTATGCACGTATGTACGTGTATGTATGCACGTATGTACGTGTATGTATGCACGTATGTACGTGTATGTATGCACGTATGTACGTGTATGTATGCACGTATGTACGTGTATGTATGCACGTATGTACGTGTATGTATGCACGTATGTACGTGTATGTATGCACGTATGTATGCATGTATGTATGCACGTATGTACATGTATGCACGTATGTACATGTATGTATGCACGTATGTACATGTATGTATGCACGTATGTACATGTATGTATGCACGTATGTACATGTATGTATGTATGTATGCATGTATATACATGTATGTATGTATGTACATGTATGTATGTACATGTATGTGTATGTATGTATGCACGTATGTACATGTATGTATGCATGTATGTACATGTATGTATGCACGTATGTACATGTATGTATGCACGTATGTACATGTATGTATGCACGTATGTACATGTATGTATGCACGTATGTACATGTATGTATGCACGTATGTACATGTATGTATGCACGTATGTACATGTATGTATGCACGTATGTACATGTATGTATGCACGTATGTACATGTATGTATGCACGTATGTACATGTATGTATGCACGTATGTACATGTATGTATGCACGTATGTACATGTATGTATGCACGTATGTATGTATGCACGTATGTATGTATGCACGTATGCACGTATGTACATGTATGTATGCACGTATGTACATGTATGTATGCACGTATGTACGTGTATGTATGCACGTATGTACGTGTATGTATGCACGTATGTACGTGTATGTATGCACGTATGTACGTGTATGTATGCACGTATGTACGTGTATGTATGCACGTATGTACGTGTATGTATGCACGTATGTACGTGTATGTATGCACGTATGTACGTGTATGTATGCACGTATGTACGTGTATGTATGCACGTATGTACGTGTATGTATGCACGTATGTATGCATGTATGTATGCACGTATGTACATGTATGCACGTATGTACATGTATGTATGCACGTATGTACATGTATGTATGCACGTATGTACATGTATGTATGCACGTATGTACATGTATGTATGCACATATGTACATGTATGTATGTATGTATGTATGCATGTATATACATGTATGTATGTATGTACATGTATGTATGTATGTACATGTATGTGTATGTATGTATGTACATGTATGTACATGTATGTATGTATGTATGTACATGTATGTATGTATGTATGTACATGTATGTATGTATGTACATGTATGTACATGTATGTATGTATGTACATGTATGTATGTATGTACATGTATGTATGTATGTACATGTATGTATGTACATGTATGTATGTACATGTATGTATGTATGTATGTACATGTATGTATGT
The DNA here is from genome assembly GCF_040937935.1 of Hyperolius riggenbachi. NCBI lineage: Eukaryota > Metazoa > Chordata > Amphibia > Anura > Hyperoliidae > Hyperolius > Hyperolius riggenbachi. The sequence goes on from NW_027152380.1 coordinate 62,971, forward strand.
ACATGTATGTATGTACATGTATGTGTATGCATGTATGTATGCATGTATATGCATGTATGTGTATGCATGTATGTATGCATGTATGTACATGTATGTACATGTATGTATGTATGCATGTATGCATGTATGTATGTATGCATGTATGTACATGTATGTATGCATGTATGTACATGTATGTATGCATGTATGTACATGTATGTATGCATGTATGTATGCATGTATGTACATGTATGTATGTATGTATGCATGTATGTACATGTATGTATGTATGTACATGTATGTATGTATGTACATGTATGTATGTGTATGTATGTATGTATGTGTATGTATGTATGTACGTGTATGTATGTATGTACATGTATGTATGTATGTACATGTATGTATGTATGTACATGTATGTATGTATGTATGTACATGTATGTATGTATGTACATGTATGTATGTATGTATGTACATGTATGTATGTATGTACATGTATGTATGTATGTACATGTATGTATGTATGTACATGTATGTATGTATGTACATGTATGTATGTATGTACATGTATGTATGTATGTACATGTATGTATGTACATGTATGTATGTATGTACATGTATGTATGTATGTACATGTATGTATGTACATGTATATATGTACATGTATGTATGTACATGTATGTATGTATGTATGTACATGTATGTATGTATGTACATGTATGTATGTACATGTATGTGTATGCATGTATGTATGCATGTATATGCATGTATGTGTATGCATGTATGTATGCATGTATGTACATGTATGTATGCATGTATGTACATGTATGTATGTATGCATGTATGCATGTATGTATGTATGCATGTATGTACATGTATGTATGCATGTATGTACATGTATGTATGCATGTATGTACATGTATGTATGCATGTATGTACATGTATGTATGTATGCATGTATGTACATGTATGTATGCATGTATGTATGCATGTATGTACATGTATGTATGCATGTATGTATGCATGTATGTACATGTATGTATGTATGTATGTATGTATGTATGTACATGTATGTATGTATGTATGTACATGTATGTATGTGTATGTATGTATGTACATGTATGTATGTACATGTATGTATGTATGTATGTACATGTATGTATGCATGTATGTATGTATGCATGTATGTACATGTATGTATGTATGTATGCATGTATGTACATGTATGTATGTATGTATGCATGTATGTACATGTATGTATGTATGCATGTATGTACATGTATGTATGTATGCATGTATGTACATGTATGTATGTATGCATGTATGCATGTATGTACATGTATGTATGTATGTACATGTATGTATGTATGTATGCATGTATGTACATGTATGTATGTATGCATGTATGTACATGTATGTATGTATGCATGTATGTACATGTATGTATGTATGCATGTATGTACATGTATGTATGTATGCATGTATGTACATGTATGTATGTATGCATGTATGTACATGTATGTATGTATGCATGTATGTACATGTATGTATGTATGTATGTATGCATGTATGTACATGTATGTATGTATGCATGTATGTACATGTATGTATGTATGCATGTATGTACATGTATGTATGTATGCATGTATGTACATGTATGTACATGTATGCATGTATGCATGTATGTACATGTATGCATGTATGTACATGTATGCATGTATGTACATGTATGTATGTATGTATGTACATGTATGTATGTATGTACATGTATGTATGTATGTACATGTATGTACATGTATGTATGTATGTACATGTATGTATGTATGTATGTATGTACATGTATGTATGTATGTATGTATGTATGTATGTATGTACATGTATGTATGTATGTACATGTATGTATGTACATGTATGTATGTACATGTATGTATGTACATGTATGTATGTACATGTATGTATGTACATGTATGTATGTATGTACATGTATGTACATGTATGTATGTATGTATGTATATGTATGTACATGTATGTGTATGTATGCATGTATATGCATGTATGTATGCATGTATATGCATGTATGTGTGCATGTATGTATGCATGTATGTACATGTATGTATGCATGTATGTACATGTATGTATGCATGTATGTATGTATGCATGTATGTATGTATGCATGTATGTACATGTATGTACATGTATGTATGCATGTATGTATGCATGTATGTATGCATGTATGAATGCATGTACATGTATGTATGCATGTATGTACATGTATGTATGCATGTATGTACATGTATGTATGCATGTATGTACATGTATGTATGTACATGTATGTATGTATGTATGTATGTATGTACATGTATGTATGCATGTATGTACATGTATGTATGCATGTATGTACATGTATGTATGTATGTACATGTATGTATGCATGTATGTACATGTATGTACATGTAAGTATGCTTGTATGTATGCATGTATGTACATGTATGTATGCATGTATGTACATGTATGTATGCATGTATGTACATGTATGTATGCATGTATGTACATGTATGTATGCATGTATGTACATGTATGTACATGTATGTATGTATGCATGCATGTACGTACATGTATGTACATGTATGCATGCATGTATGTACATGTATGCATGCATGTATGTACATGTATGCATGCATGTATGTACATGTATGTATGTATGTATGTATACATGTATTTATGCATGTATGTACATGTATTTATGCATGTATGTACATGTATGTATGCATGTATGTATGCACGTATGTATGCATGTATGTATGCACGTATGTATGCATGTATGTATGCACGTATGTATGCATGTATGTATGCACGTATGTACATGTATGTATGCACGTATGTACATGTATGTATGCACGTATGTACATGTATGTATGCACGTATGTACATGTATGTATGCACGTATGTACATGTATGTATGCACGTATGTACATGTATGTATGCACGTATGTACATGTATGTATGCACGTATGTACATGTATGTATGCACGTATGTACATGCATGTATGTACATGTATGTATGCATGTATGTACATGTATGTATGCATGTATGTACATGTATGTATGCATGTATGTACATGTATGTATGCATGTATGTACATGTATGTATGCATGTATGTACATGTATGTATGCATGTATGTACATGTATGTATGCATGTATGTACATGTATGTATGCATGTATGTACATGTATGTATGCATGTATGTACATGTATGTATGCATGTATGTATGCATGTATGTACATGTATGTACATGTATGTATGTATGTATGTATGTATGTATGTATGCATGTATGTACATGTATGTATGCATGTATGTACATGTATGTATGCATGTATGTACATGTATGTATGCATGTATGTACATGTATGTATGCATGTATGTACATGTATGTATGCATGTATGTACATGTATGTATGCATGTATGTACATGTATGTATGCATGTATGTACATGTATGTATGCATGTATGTATGCATGTATGTACATGTATGTATGCATGTATGTACATGTATGTATGTATGTACATGTATGTATGCATGTATGTACATGTATGTATGTACATGTATGTATGTATGTATGTATGTACATACATGTATGTATGTACATGTATGTATGCATGTATGTACATGTATGTATGCATGTATGTACATGTATGTATGTACATGTATGTACATGTATGTATGTACATGTATGTATGCATGTATGTACATGTAAGTATACATGTATGTATGCATGTATGTACATGTATGTATGCATGTATGTACATGTATGTATGTATGTATGCATGTATGTACATGTATGTATGTATGTACATGTATGTATGCATGCATGTATGTACATGTATGTATGCATGCATGTATGTACATGTATGTATGCATGCATGTATGTACATGTATGTATGCATGCATGTATGTATGCATGCATGTATGTATGCATGCATGTATGTATGCATGTATGTATGCATGTATGTACATGTATGTATGCATGAATGTACATGTATGCATGAATGTACATGCATGTATGCATGTATGTACATGTATGTACATGTATGTATGCATGTATGTACATGTATGTATGCATGTATGTATGCATGTATGTACATGTATGTATGCATGTATGTACATGTATGTATGTATGCATGTATGTACATGTATGTATGTATGTATGTACATGTATGTATGCATGTATGTACATGTATGTATGTATGTACATGTATGTATGCATGTATGTACATGTATGTACATGTAAGTATGCTTGTATGTATGCATGTATGTACATGTATGTATGTATGCATGTATGTACATGTATGCATGCATGTATGTACATGTATGTATGCATGTATGTACATGTATGTATGTATGCATGTATGTACATGTATGTATGTATGTATGTATGTATGTATGTATGTATGTATGCATGTATGTACATGTATGTATGTATGTATGTATGTATGCATGTATGTACATGTATGTATGTATGCATGTATGTATGCACGTATGTATGCATGTATGTATGCACGTATGTATGCATGTATGTATGCACGTATGTATGTATGCACGTATGTACATGTATGTATGCACGTATGTACATGTATGTATGCACGTATGTACATGTATGTATGCACGTATGTACATGTATGTATGCACGTATGTACATGTATGTATGCACGTATGTACATGTATGTATGCACGTATGTACATGTATGTATGCACGTATGTACATGTATGTATGCACGTATGTACATGTATGTATGCACGTATGTACATGTATGTATGCACGTATGTACATGTATGTATGCACGTATGTATGCACGTATGTACATGTATGTATGCACGTATGTATGCACGTATGTACATGTATGTATGCATGTATGTACATGTATGTATGCATGTATGTATGCATGTATGTATGCATGTATGTATGCATGTATGTATGCATGTATGTATGCATGTATGTATGCATGTATGTACATGTATGTATGCATGTATGTACATGTATGTATGCATGTATGTACATGTATGTATGTATGCATGTATGTACATGTATGTATGCATGCATGTATGTACATGTATGTATGTATGCATGTATGTACATGTATGTATGCATGTATGTACATGTATGTATGCATGTATGTACATGTATGTATGTACATGTATGTATGCATGTATGTACATGTATGTATGTATGCATGTATGTACATGTATGTATGCACGTATGTACATGTATGTATGTATGCATGTATGTACATGTATGTATGTATGCATGTATGTACATGTATGTATGCATGTATGTATGCACGTATGTATGCATGTATGTATGCACGTATGTACATGTATGTATGCACGTATGTATGCATGTATGTATGCACGTATGTACATGTATGTATGCACGTATGTACATGTATGTATGCACGTATGTACATGTATGTATGCACGTATGTATGCATGTATGTATGCACGTAAGTACACGTATGTATGCACGTATGTACACGTATGTACATGTATGTATGCACGTATGTACATGTATGTATGCACGTATGTACGTGTATGTATGCACGTATGTACGTGTATGTATGCACGTATGTACGTGTATGTATGCACGTATGTACGTGTATGTATGCACGTATGTACGTGTATGTATGCACGTATGTACGTGTATGTATGCACGTATGTACGTGTATGTATGCACGTATGTATGCAAGTATGTATGCACGTATGTATGTATGCACGTATGTATGCATGTATGTATGCACGTATGTACATGTATGTATGCACGTATGTACATGTATGTATGTACATGTATGTATGCACGTATGTATGCATGTATGTATGCACGTATGTACATGTATGTATGCATGTATGTACATGTATGTATGCACATATGTAAATGTATGTATGTATGTATGCATGTATGTACATGTATGTATGCATGTATATACATGTATGTATGTATGTATGTATGTACATGTATGTATGTATGTACATGTATGTATGTATGTATGTACATGTATGTATGTATGTATGTACATGTATGTATGTACATATATGTATGTACATGTATGTATGTACATGTATGTATGTACATGTATGTGTATGCATGTATGTATGCATGTATATGCATGTATGTGTATGCATGTATGTATGCATGTATGTACATGTATGTATGCATGTATGTACATGTATGTATGCACGTATGTACATGTATGTATGCACGTATGTACATGTATGTATGCACGTATGTACATGTATGTATGCACGTATGTACATGTATGTATGTATGCATGTATGTATGTACATGTATGTATGCATGTATGTACATGTATGTATGCACGTATGTATGCACGTATGTATGCACGTATGTACATGTATGTATGCACGTATGTACATGTATGTATGCACGTATGTACATGTATGTATGCACGTATGTACATGTATGTATGCACGTATGTATGCACGTATGCACGTATGTATGCACGTATGTACATGTATGTATGCACGTATGTACATGTATGTATGCACGTATGTACATGTATGTATGCACGTATGTACATGTATGTATGCACGTATGTACATGTATGTATGCACGTATGTACATGTATGTATGCACGTATGTACATGTATGTATGCACGTATGTACATGTATGTATGCACGTATGTACATGTATGTATGCACGTATGTACATGTATGTATGCACGTATGTACATGTATGTATGCACGTATGTACATGTATGTATGCACGTATGTACATGTATGTATGCACGTATGTACATGTATGTATGCACGTATGTACATGTATGTATGCACGTATGTACATGTATGTATGCACGTATGTACATGTATGTATGTACATGTATGTATGCACGTATGTACATGTATGTATGCACGTATGCACGTATGTATGCACGTATGTATGCACGTATGTACATGTATGTACGTATGTATGCACGTATGTACATGTATGTATGCACGTATGTACATGTATGTATGTACATGTATGTATGCACGTATGTACATGTATGTATGCACGTATGTACATGTATGTATGCACGTATGTACATGTATGTATGCACGTATGTATGAATGTATGTATGCACGTATGTATGCATGTATGTATGCACGTATGTATGCATGTATGTATGCACGTATGTACATGTATGTATGCACGTATGTACATGTATGTATGCACGTATGTACATGTATGTATGCACGTATGTACATGTATGTATGCACGTATGTACATGTATGTATGCACGTATGTATGCATGTATGTATGCACGTATGTACATGTATGTATGTATGTATGCATGTATGTACAAGTATGTATGCATGTATGTACATGTATGTATGCATGTATGTACATGTATGTATGCATGTATGTATGCATGTATGTACATGTATGTATGCATGTATGTATGCATGTATGTACATGTATGTATGCATGTATGTACATGTATGTATGTACATGTATGTATGTACATGTATGTGTATGTATGTACATGTATGTGTATGTATGTACATGTATGTATGTATGTATGTATGTACATGTATGTATGTATGTACATGTATGTATGTACATGTATGTATGTATGTATGTACATGTATGTATGCATGTATGTACATGTATGTATGCATGTATGTACATGTATGTACATGTATGTATGCATGTATGTATGCATGTATGTACAACAAGCAAACTGCAGCGAGTCCCTGTGGAATAGGCCTAGTCAGGTCTATGTTGCCGGTGCACAATCCCTCTGTGGGTCACCACTCCACACACGGTTCAATGTAGTAAATACGAAGGAGGCACTAAATTGGCTTCAAACTTGCGTTTTATCAAATCCCAGTAATACACGACATGTTTCGGGGCATATCCCCTTCATCAGGTGTACACCTGATGAAGGGGATATGCCCCGAAACATGTCGTGTATTACTGGGATTTGATAAAACGCAAGTTTGAAGCCAATTGAGTGCCTCCTTCGCATGCATGTATGTATGCATGTATGTACATGTATGTATGCATGTATGTATGCATGTATGTACATGTATATATGCATGTATGTATGCATGTATGTATGCATGTATGTACATGTATATATGCATGTATGTATGCATGTATGTGCATGTATGTATGCATGTATGTACATGTATGTATGCATGTATGTACATGTATGTATGCATGTATGTACATGTATGTATGTATGTATGCATGTATGTACATGTATGTATGTATGTATGCATGTATGTACATGTATGTATGTATGCATGTATGTACATGTATGTACATGTATGTATGCATGTATGTACATGTATGTATGCATGTATGTACATGTATGTATGCATGTATGTACATGTATGTATGTATGTATGCATGTATGTACATGCATGTATGTACATGTATGTACATGTATGTATGCATGTATGTACATGTATGTATGCATGTATGTACATGTATGTATGCATGTATGTACATGTATGTATGCATGTATGTACATGTATGTATGCATGTATGTACATGTATGTATGCATGTATGTATGCATGTATGTATGCATGTATGTATGTATGCATGTATGTATGCACGTATGTATGCATGTATGTATGCACGTATGTATGCATGTATGTATGCACGTATGTATGCATGTATGTATGCACGTATGTACATGTATGTATGCACGTATGTACATGTATGTATGCACGTATGTACATGTATGTATGCACGTATGTACATGTATGTATGCACGTATGTACATGTATGTATGCACGTATGTACATGTATGTATGCACGTATGTACATGTATGTATGCACGTATGTACATGTATGTATGCACGTATGTACATGTATGTATGCATGTATGTATGCACGTATGTATGCATGTATGTACATGTATGTATGCATGTATGTACATGTATGTATGCATGTATGTACATGTATGTATGCATGTATGTACATGTATGTATGCATGTATGTACATGTATGTATGCATGTATGTACATGTATGTATGCATGTATGTACATGTATGTATGCATGTATGTACATGTATGTATGCATGTATGTACATGTATGTATGCATGTATGTACATGTATGTATGCATGTATGTACATGTATGTATGTACATGTATGTATGCATGTATGTACATGTATGTATGTATGTATGTATGTACATGTATGTATGCATGTATGTACATGTATGTATGTATGTATGTATGCATGTATGTACATGCATGTATGTACATGTATGTATGTATGCATGTATGTACATGTATGTATGCATGTATGTACATGTATGTATGCATGTATGTATGCACGTATGTACATGTATGTATGCACGTATGTACATGTATGTATGCACGTATGTACATGTATGTATGCACGTATGTACATGTATGTATGCACGTATGTATGCATGTATGTATGTATGCACGTAAGTACACGTATGTATGCACGTATGTACACGTATGTACATGTATGTATGCACGTATGTACACGTATGTACATGTATGTATGCACGTATGTACACGTATGTACATGTATGTATGCATGTATGTACATGTATGTATGCATGTATATGTATGTATGCATGTATGTACATGTATGTACATGTATGTATGCATGTATGTACATGTATGTACATGTATGTATGCATGTATGTACATGTATGTATGTACATGTATGTATGCATGTATGTACATGTATGTATGCATGTATGTACATGTATGTATGCATGTATGTACATGTATGTATGCATGTATGTACATGTATGTATGCATGTATGTACATGTATGTATGCATGTATGTACATGTATGTATGCATGTATGTACATGTATGTATGCATGTATGTACATGTATGTATGCATGTATGTACATGTATGTATGCATGTATGTACATGTATGTATGCATGTATGTACATGTATGTATGCATGTATGTACATGTATGTATGCATGTATGTACATGTATGTATGCATGTATGTACATGTATGTATGCATGTATGTACATGTATGTATGCATGTATGTACATGTATGTATGCATGTATGTACATGTATGTATGCATGTATGTACATGTATGTATGCATGTATGTACATGTATGTATGCATGTATGTACATGTATGTATGCATGTATGTACATGTATGTATGTACATGTATGTATGCATGTATGTACATGTATGTATGTATGTATGTATGCATGTATGTACATGCATGCATGTATGTACATGCATGTATGTACATGTATGTATGTATGCATGTATGTACATGTATGTATGCATGTATGTACATGTATGTATGCATGTATGTATGCACGTATGTACATGTATGTATGCACGTATGTACATGTATGTATGCACGTATGTACATGTATGTATGCACGTATGTACATGTATGTATGCACGTATGTATGCATGTATGTATGTATGCACGTAAGTACACGTATGTATGCACGTATGTACACGTATGTACATGTATGTATTCACGTATGTACATGTATGTATGCACGTATGTACATGTATGTATGCACGTATGTACATGTATGTATGCACGTATGTACATGTATGTATGCACGTATGTACGTGTATGTATGCACGTATGTACGTGTGTATGCACGTATGTACGTGTATGTATGCACGTATGTACGTGTATGTATGCACGTATGTACGTGTATGTATGCACGTATGTACGTGTATGTATGCACGTATGTACGTGTATGTATGCACGTATGTACGTGTATGTATGCACGTATGTACGTGTATGTATGCACGTATGTACGTGTATGTATGCACGTATGTACGTGTATGTATGCACGTATGTATGCAAGTATGTATGCACGTATGTATGCAAGTATGTATGCACGTATGTATGCATGTATGTATGCACGTATGTATGCATGTATGTATGCACGTATGTACATGTATGTATGCACGTATGTACATGTATGTATGCACGTATGTACATGTATGTATGCACGTATGTACATGTATGTATGCACGTATGTACATGTGTGTATGCACGTATGTAAATGTATGTATGTATGTATGTATGCATGTATGTACATGTATGTATGCATGTATATACATGTATGTATGTATGTATGTATGTACATATGTATGTATGTACATGTATGTATGTACATGTATGTATGTACATGTATGTATGTACATGTATGTATGTACATGTATGTACGTGTATGTATGTGTATGTATGTACATGTATGTATGTACATGTATGTATGTACATGTATGTGTATGCATGTATGTATGCATGTATATGCATGTATGTGTATGCATGTATGTATGCATGTATGTACATGTATGTATGCATGTATGTACATGTATGTATGTATGCATGTATGTACATGTATGTATGTATGCATGTATGTATGTACATGTATGTATGCATGTATGTACATGTATGTATGCACGTATGTATGCACGTATGTACATGTATGTATGTATGTATGCACGTATGTATGCACGTATGTACATGTATGTATGCATGTATGTACATGTATGTATGCATGTATGTACATGTATGTATGCACGTATGTACATGTATGTATGCACGTATGTACATGTATGTATGCACGTATGTACATGTATGTATGCACGTATGTACATGTATGTATGCACGTATGTACATGTATGTATGCACGTATGTACATGTATGTATGCACGTATGTACATGTATGTATGCACGTATGTACATGTATGTATGCACGTATGTACATGTATGTATGCACGTATGTACATGTATGTATGCACGTATGTACATGTATGTATGCACGTATGTACGTATGTACATGTATGTATGCACGTATGTACATGTATGTATGCACGTATGTACATGTATGTATGCACGTATGTACGTGTATGTATGCACGTATGTACGTGTATGTATGCACGTATGTACGTGTATGTATGCACGTATGTACGTGTATGTATGCACGTATGTACGTGTATGTATGCACGTATGTACGTGTATGTATGCACGTATGTACGTGTATGTATGCACGTATGTACGTGTATGTATGCGTGTATGTATGCACGTATGTACGTGTATGTATGCACGTATGTATGCATGTATGTATGCACGTATGTACATGTATGCACGTATGTACATGTATGTATGCACGTATGTACATGTATGTATGCACGTATGTACATGTATGTATGCACGTATGTACATGTATGTATGTATGTATGTATGCATGTATATACATGTATGTATGTATGTATGCACGTATGTACATGTATGTATGCATGTATGTACATGTATGTATGCACGTATGTACATGTATGTATGCACGTATGTACATGTATGTATGCACGTATGTACATGTATGTATGCACGTATGTACATGTATGTATGCACGTATGTACATGTATGTATGCACGTATGTACATGTATGTATGCACGTATGTACATGTATGTATGCACGTATGTACATGTATGTATGCACGTATGTACATGTATGTATGCACGTATGTACATGTATGTATGCACGTATGTACATGTATGTATGCACGTATGTACATGTATGTATGCACGTATGTATGTATGCACGTATGTATGTATGCACGTATGTACATGTATGTATGCACGTATGTACATGTATGTATGCACGTATGTACGTGTATGTATGCACGTATGTACGTGTATGTATGCACGTATGTACGTGTATGTATGCACGTATGTACGTGTATGTATGCACGTATGTACGTGTATGTATGCACGTATGTACGTGTATGTATGCACGTATGTACGTGTATGTATGCACGTATGTACGTGTATGTATGCACGTATGTACGTGTATGTATGCACGTATGTATGCGTGTATGTATGCACGTATGTACGTGTATGTATGCACGTATGTATGCATGTATGTATGCACGTATGTACATGTATGCACGTATGTACATGTATGTATGCACGTATGTACATGTATGTATGCACGTATGTACATGTATGTATGCACGTATGTACATGTATGTATGCACGTATGTACATGTATGTATGTATGTATGTATGCATGTATATACATGTATGTATGTATGTACATGTATGTATGTATGTACATGTATGTGTATGTATGTATGTACATGTATGTACATGTATGTATGTATGTATGTATGTATGTACATGTATGTATGTATGTATGTACATGTATGTATGTATGTACATGTATGTACATGTATGTATGTATGTACATGTATGTATGTATGTACATGTATGTATGTACATGTATGTATGTACATGTATGTATGTATGTATGTACATGTATGTATGTACATGTATGTATGTACATGTATGTGTATGCATGTATGTATGCATGTATATGCATGTATGTGTATGCATGTATGTATGCATGTATGTACATGTATGTACATGTATGTATGTATGCATGTATGCATGTATGTATGTATGCATGTATGTACATGTATGTATGCATGTATGTACATGTATGTATGCATGTATGTACATGTATGTATGCATGTATGTATGCATGTATGTATGCATGTATGTACATGTATGTATGTATGTATGCATGTATGTACATGTATGTATGTATGTACATGTATGTATGTATGTACATGTATGTATGTGTATGTATGTATGTATGTGTATGTATGTATGTACGTGTATGTATGTATGTACATGTATGTATGTATGTACATGTATGTATGTATGTACATGTATGTATGTATGTACATGTATGTATGTATGTACATGTATGTATGTATGTACATGTATGTATGTATGTATGTACATGTATGTATGTATGTACATGTATGTATGTATGTACATGTATGTATGTACATGTATGTATGTATGTACATGTATGTATGTATGTACATGTATGTATGTACATGTATGTATGTATGTACATGTATGTATGTATGTACATGTATGTATGTGTATGTATGTATGTACATGTATGTATGTACATGTATGTATGTACATGTATGTATGTACATGTATGTATGTACATGTATGTATGTATGTATGTACATGTATGTATGTATGTACATGTATGTATGTACATGTATGTGTATGCATGTATGTATGCATGTATATGCATGTATGTGTATGCATGTATGTATGCATGTATGTACATGTATGTATGCATGTATGTACATGTATGTATGTATGCATGTATGTACATGTATGTATGCATGTATGTACATGTATGTATGCATGTATGTACATGTATGTATGTATGCATGTATGTATGCATGTATGTACATGTATGTATGCATGTATGTATGCATGTATGTACATGTATGTATGCATGTATGTACATGTATGTATGTATGTATGTATGTATGTATGTACATGTATGTATGTATGTACATGTATGTATGTATGTACATGTATGTATGTGTATGTATGTATGTACATGTATGTATGTACATGTATGTATGTATGTATGTACATGTATGTATGCATGTATGTATGTATGTATGCATGTATGTACATGTATGTATGTATGTATGCATGTATGTACATGTATGTATGTATGTATGCATGTATGTACATGTATGTATGTATGCATGTATGTACATGTATGTATGTATGCATGTATGTACATGTATGTATGTATGCATGTATGCATGTATGTACATGTATGTATGTATGTATGCATGTATGTACATGTATGTATGTATGCATGTATGTACATGTATGTATGTATGCATGTATGTACATGTATGTATGTATGTATGCATGTATGTACATGTATGTATGTATGCATGTATGTACATGTATGTATGTATGCATGTATGTACATGTATGTATGTATGTATGCATGTATGTATGTATGTATGTATGCATGTATGTACATGTATGTATGTATGCATGTATGTACATGTATGTATGTATGCATGTATGTACATGTATGTATGTATGCATGTATGTACATGTATGTACATGTATGCATGTATGCATGTATGTACATGTATGCATGTATGTACATGTATGTATGTATGTACATGTATGTATGTACATGTATGTATGTATGTACATGTATGTATGTATGTACATGTATGTACATGTATGTATGTATGTACATGTATGTATGTATGTATGTATGTACATGTATGTATGTATGTATGTATGTACATGTATGTATGTATGTACATGTATGTATGTACATGTATGTATGTACATGTATGTATGTACATGTATGTATGTATGTACATGTATGTATGTATGTACATGTATGTACATGTATGTATGTATGTATGTATATGTATGTACATGTATGTGTATGTATGCATGTATATGCATGTATGTATGCATGTATATGCATGTATGTGTGCATGTATGTATGCATGTATGTACATGTATGTATGCATGTATGTACATGTATGTATGCATGTATGTATGTATGCATGTATGTATGTATGCATGTATGTACATGTATGTACATGTATGTATGCATGTATGTATGCATGTATGAATGCATGTACATGTATGTATGCATGTATGTATGCATGTATGTATGCATGTATGTATGCATGTATGTACATGTATGTATGCATGTATGTACATGTATGTATGCATGTATGTACATGTATGTATGCATGTATGTACATGTATGTATGCATGTATGTACATGTATGTATGCATGTATGTACATGTATGTATGCATGTATGTACATGTATGTATGCATGTATGTACATGTATGTATGCATGTATGTACATGTATGTATGCATGTATGTACATGTATGTATGCATGTATGTACATGTATGTATGCATGTATGTACATGTATGTATGCATGTATGTACATGTATGTATGCATGTATGTACATGTATGTATGCATGTATGTACATGTATGTATGCATGTATGTACATGTATGTATGCATGTATGTACATGTATGTATGCATGTATGTACATGTATGTATGCATGTATGTACATGTATGTATGTACATGTATGTATGCATGTATGTACATGTATGTATGTATGTATGTATGCATGTATGTACATGCATGTATGTACATGTATGTATGTATGCATGTATGTACATGTATGTATGCATGTATGTACATGTATGTATGCATGTATGTATGCACGTATGTACATGTATGTATGCACGTATATACATGTATGTATGCACGTATGTACATGTATGTATGCACGTATGTACATGTATGTATGCACGTATGTATGCATGTATGTATGTATGCACGTAAGTACACGTATGTATGCACGTATGTACACGTATGTACATGTATGTATTCACGTATGTACATGTATGTATGCACGTATGTACATGTATGTATGCACGTATGTACATGTATGTATGCACGTATGTACGTGTATGTATGCACGTATGTACGTGTATGTATGCACGTATGTACGTGTATGTATGCACGTATGTACGTGTATGTATGCACGTATGTACGTGTATGTATGCACGTATGTACGTGTATGTATGCACGTATGTACGTGTATGTATGCACGTATGTACGTGTATGTATGCACGTATGTACGTGTATGTATGCACGTATGTACGTGTATGTATGCACGTATGTACGTGTATGTATGCACGTATGTACGTGTATGTATGCACGTATGTACGTGTATGTATGCACGTATGTACGTGTATGTATGCACGTATGTATGCAAGTATGTATGCACGTATGTATGCAAGTATGTATGCACGTATGTATGCATGTATGTATGCACGTATGTATGCATGTATGTATGCACGTATGTACATGTATGTATGCACGTATGTACATGTATGTATGCACGTATGTACATGTATGTATGCACGTATGTACATGTATGTATGCACGTATGTACATGTATGTATGCACGTATGTACATGTGTGTATGCACGTATGTAAATGTATGTATGTATGTATGTATGCATGTATGTACATGTATGTATGCATGTATATACATGTATGTATGTATGTATGTATGTACATGTATGTATGTATGTACATGTATGTATGTACATGTATGTATGTACATGTATGTATGTACATGTATGTACGTACATGTATGTACGTGTATGTATGTGTATGTATGTATGTGTATGTATGTACATGTATGTATGTACATGTATGTATGTACATGTATGTGTATGCATGTATGTATGCATGTATATGCATGTATGTGTATGCATGTATGTATGCATGTATGTACATGTATGTATGCATGTATGTACATGTATGTATGTATGCATGTATGTACATGTATGTATGTATGCATGTATGTATGTACATGTATGTATGCATGTATGTACATGTATGTATGCACGTATGTATGCACGTATGTACATGTATGTATGCATGTATGTACATGTATGTATGCACGTATGTACATGTATGTATGCACGTATGTACATGTATGTATGCACGTATGTACATGTATGTATGCACGTATGTACATGTATGTATGCACGTATGTACATGTATGTATGCACGTATGTACATGTATGTATGCACGTATGTACATGTATGTATGCACGTATGTACATGTATGTATGCACGTATGTACGTATGTACATGTATGTATGCACGTATGTACATGTATGTATGCACGTATGTACTTGTATGTATGCACGTATGTACGTGTATGTATGCACGTATGTACGTGTATGTATGCACGTATGTACGTGTATGTATGCACGTATGTACGTGTATGTATGCACGTATGTACGTGTATGTATGCACGTATGTACGTGTATGTATGCACGTATGTACGTGTATGTATGCACGTATGTACGTGTATGTATGCACGTATGTATGCATGTATGTATGCACGTATGTACATGTATGCACGTATGTACATGTATGTATGCACGTATGTACATGTATGTATGCACGTATGTACATGTATGTATGCACGTATGTACATGTATGTATGTATGTATGTATGCATGTATATACATGTATGTATGTATGTACATGTATGTATGTACATGTATGTGTATGTATGTATGCACGTATGTACATGTATGTATGCATGTATGTACATGTATGTATGCACGTATGTACATGTATGTATGCACGTATGTACATGTATGTATGCACGTATGTACATGTATGTATGCACGTATGTACATGTATGTATGCACGTATGTACATGTATGTATGCACGTATGTACATGTATGTATGCACGTATGTACATGTATGTATGCACGTATGTACATGTATGTATGCACGTATGTACATGTATGTATGCACGTATGTACATGTATGTATGCACGTATGTACATGTATGTATGCACGTATGTATGTATGCACGTATGTATGTATGCACGTATGCACGTATGTACATGTATGTATGCACGTATGTACATGTATGTATGCACGTATGTACGTGTATGTATGCACGTATGTACGTGTATGTATGCACGTATGTACGTGTATGTATGCACGTATGTACGTGTATGTATGCACGTATGTACGTGTATGTATGCACGTATGTACGTGTATGTATGCACGTATGTACGTGTATGTATGCACGTATGTACGTGTATGTATGCACGTATGTACGTGTATGTATGCACGTATGTACGTGTATGTATGCACGTGTG
Organism: Hyperolius riggenbachi; assembly: GCF_040937935.1. Lineage (NCBI taxonomy): Eukaryota > Metazoa > Chordata > Amphibia > Anura > Hyperoliidae > Hyperolius > Hyperolius riggenbachi. The sequence goes on from NW_027152380.1 coordinate 81,554, forward strand.
TACGTGTATGTATGCACGTATGTACGTGTATGTATGCACGTATGTATGCATGTATGTATGCACGTATGTACATGTATGCACGTATGTACATGTATGTATGCACGTATGTACATGTATGTATGCACGTATGTACATGTATGTATGCACGTATGTACATGTATGTATGCACGTATGTACATGTATGTATGTATGTATGTATGCATGTATATACATGTATGTATGTATGTACATGTATGTATGTATGTACATGTATGTGTATGTATGTATGTACATGTATGTACATGTATGTATGTATGTATGTACATGTATGTATGTATGTATGTACATGTATGTATGTATGTACATGTATGTACATGTATGTATGTATGTACATGTATGTATGTATGTACATGTATGTATGTACATGTATGTATGTACATGTATGTATGTACATGTATGTATGTATGTATGTATGTACATGTATGTATGTACATGTATGTGTATGTATGTACATGTATGTGTATGTATGTACATGTATGTGTATGCATGTATGTATGCATGTATATGCATGTATGTGTATGCATGTATGTATGCATGTATGTACATGTATGTACATGTATGTATGTATGCATGAATGCATGTATGTATGTATGCATGTATGTACATGTATGTATGCATGTATGTACATGTATGTATGCATGTATGTACATGTATGTATGCATGTATGTATGCATGTATGTATGCATGTATGTACATGTATGTATGTATGTATGCATGTATGTACATGTATGTATGTATGTACATGTATGTATGTATGTACATGTATGTATGTGTATGTATGTATGTATGTGTATGTATGTATGTACGTGTATGTATGTATGTACATGTATGTATGTATGTACATGTATGTATGTATGTACATGTATGTATGTATGTACATGTATGTATGTATGTATGTACATGTATGTATGTATGTATGTACATGTATGTATGTATGTACATGTATGTATGTATGTACATGTATGTATGTATGTACATGTATGTATGTATGTACATGTATGTATGTATGTACATGTATGTATGTACATGTATGTATGTATGTACATGTATGTATGTATGTACATGTATGTATGTACATGTATATATGTACATGTATGTATGTACATGTATGTATGTACATGTATGTATGTATGTATGTACATGTATGTATGTATGTACATGTATGTATGTACATGTATATGTATGCATGTATGTATGCATGTATATGCATGTATGTGTATGCATGTATGTATGCATGTATGTACATGTATGTATGCATGTATGTACATGTATGTATGTATGCATGTATGCATGTATGTATGTATGCATGTATGTACATGTATGTATGCATGTATGTACATGTATGTATGCATGTATGTACATGTATGTATGTATGCATGTATGTACATGTATGTATGCATGTATGTATGCATGTATGTACATGTATGTATGCATGTATGTATGCATGTATGTACATGTATGTATGTATGTATGTATGTATGTACATGTATGTATGTATGTACATGTATGTATGTGTATGTATGTATGTACATGTATGTATGTACATGTATGTATGTATGTATGTACATGTATGTATGCATGTATGTATGCATGTATGTACATGTATGTATGTATGTATGCATGTATGTACATGTATGTATGTATGTATGCATGTATGTACATGTATGTATGTATGCATGTATGTACATGTATGTATGTATGCATGTATGTACATGTATGTATGTATGCATGTATGCATGTATGTACATGTATGTATGTATGTACATGTATGTATGTATGCATGTATGTACATGTATGTATGTATGCATGTATGTACATGTATGTATGTATGCATGTATGTACATGTATGTATGTATGCATGTATGTATGCATGTATGTACATGTATGTATGTATGCATGTATGTACATGTATGTATGTATGCATGTATGTACATGTATGTATGTATGTATGTATGCATGTATGTACATGTATGTATGTATGCATGTATGTACATGTATGTATGTATGCATGTATGTACATGTATGTATGTATGCATGTATGTACATGTATGTACATGTATGCATGTATGCATGTATGTACATGTATGCATGTATGTACATGTATGTATGTATGTACATGTATGTATGTACATGTATGTATGTATGTACATGTATGTATGTATGTACATGTATGTACATGTATGTATGTATGTACATGTATGTATGTATGTATGTACATGTATGTATGTATGTATGTATGTATGTACATGTATGTATGTATGTACATGTATGTATGTACATGTATGTATGTACATGTATGTATGTACATGTATGTATGTACATGTATGTATGTACATGTATGTACATGTATGTATGTATGTACATGTATGTACATGTATGTATGTATGTATGTATATGTATGTACATGTATGTGTATGTATGCATGTATATGCATGTATGTATGCATGTATATGCATGTATGTGTGCATGTATGTATGCATGTATGTACATGTATGTATGCATGTATGTACATGTATGTATGCATGTATGTATGTATGCATGTATGTATGTATGCATGTATGTATGTATGCATGTATGTACATGTATGTACATGTATGTATGCATGTATGTATGCATGTATGTATGCATGTATGAATGCATGTATGAATGCATGTACATGTATGTATGCATGTATGTATGCATGTATGCATGTATGTATGCATGTATGTACATGTATGTATGCATGTATGTACATGTATGTATGCATGTATGTACATGTATGTATGCATGTATGTACATGTATGTATGCATGTATGTACATGTATGTATGCATGTATGTACATGTATGTATGCATGTATGTACATGTATGTATGCATGTATGTACATGTATGTATGCATGTATGTACATGTATGTATGCATGTATGTACATGTATGTATGCATGTATGTACATGTATGTATGCATGTATGTACATGTATGTATGCATGTATGTACATGTATGTATGCATGTATGTACATGTATGTATGCATGTATGTACATGTATGTATGCATGTATGTACATGTGTGTATGCATGTATGTACATGTGTGTATGCATGTATGTACATGTATGTATGCATGTATGTACATGTATGTATGCATGTATGTATGCATGTATGTATGCACGTGTATGCATGTATGTATGCACGTGTATGCATGTATGTATGCACGTGTATGCATGTATGTATGCACGTATGTACATGTATGTATGCACGTATGTACATGTATGTATGCACGTATGTACATGTATGTATGCACGTATGTACATGTATGTATGCACGTATGTACATGTATGTATGCACGTATGTACATGTATGTATGCACGTATGTACATGTATGTATGCACGTATGTACATGTATGTATGCATGTATGTATGCATGTATGTATGCATGTATGTATGCATGTATGTACATGTATGTATGCATGTATGTACATGTATGTATGCATGTATGTACATGTATGTATGTATGCATGTATGTACATGTATGTATGTATGCATGTATGTACATGTATGTATGTATGCATGTATGTACATGTATGTATGCATGTATGTACATGTATGTATGCATGTATGTACATGTATGTATGCATGTATGTACATGTATGTATGCATGTATGTACATGTATGTATGCATGCATGTATGTACATGTATGTATGTACATGTATGTATGCATGTATGTACATGTATGTATGTATGCATGTATGTACATGTATGTATGCACGTATGTACATGTATGTATGTATGCATGTATGTACATGTATGTATGTATGCATGTATGTACATGCATGTATGTATGCACGTATGTACATGTATGTATGCACGTATGTACATGTATGTATGCACGTATGTACATGTATGTATGCACGTATGTACATGTATGTATGCACGTATGTACATGTATGTATGCACGTATGTATGCATGTATGTATGCACGTAAGTACACGTATGTATGCACGTATGTACACGTATGTACATGTATGTATGCACGTATGTACATGTATGTATGCACGTATGTACGTGTATGTATGCACGTATGTACGTGTATGTATGCACGTATGTACGTGTATGTATGCACGTATGTACGTGTATGTATGCACGTATGTACGTGTATGTATGCACGTATGTACGTGTATGTATGCACGTATGTACGTGTATGTATGCACGTATGTATGCAAGTATGTATGCACGTATGTATGCATGTATGTATGCACGTATGTATGCATGTATGTATGCACGTATGTATGCATGTATGCATGCACGTATGTACATGTATGTATGTACATGTATGTATGCACGTATGTATGCATGTATGTATGCACGTATGTACATGTATGTATGCATGTATGTACATGTATGTATGCACATATGTAAATGTATGTATGTATGTATGCATGTATGTACATGTATGTATGCATGTATATACATGTATGTATGTATGTATGTATGTACATGTATGTATGTATGTACATGTATGTATGTATGTATGTACATGTATGTATGTATGTACATGTATGTATGTATGTATGTACATGTATGTATGTATGTATGTACATGTATGTATGTACATGTATGTATGTACATGTATGTATGTACATGTATGTATGTACATGTATGTGTATGCATGTATGTATGCATGTATATGCATGTATGTGTATGCATGTATGTATGCATGTATGTACATGTATGTATGCATGTATGTACATGTATGTATGCACGTATGTACATGTATGTATGCACGTATGTACATGTATGTATGCACGTATGTACATGTATGTATGCACGTATGTACATGTATGTATGTATGTATGCATGTATGTATGTACATGTATGTATGCATGTATGTACATGTATGTATGCATGTATGTACATGTATGTATGCACGTATGTATGCACGTATGTACATGTATGTATGCACGTATGTACATGTATGTATGCACGTATGTACATGTATGTATGCACGTATGTATGCACGTATGTACATGTATGTATGCACGTATGTACATGTATGTATGCACGTATGTACATGTATGTATGCACGTATGTACATGTATGTATGCACGTATGTACATGTATGTATGCACGTATGTACATGTATGTATGCACGTATGTACATGTATGTATGCACGTATGTACATGTATGTATGCACGTATGTACATGTATGTATGCACGTATGTACGTGTATGTATGCACGTATGTACATGTATGTATGCACGTATGTACGTGTATGTATGCACGTATGTACGTGTATGTATGCACGTATGTACGTGTATGTATGCACGTATGTACGTGTATGTATGCACGTATGTACGTGTATGTATGCACGTATGTACGTGTATGTATGCACGTATGTACGTGTATGTATGCTCGTATGTACGTGTATGTATGCACGTATGTACGTGTATGTATGCACGTATGTACGTGTATGTATGCACGTATGTACGTGTATGTATGCACGTATGTATGCATGTATGTATGCACGTATGTATGCATGTATGTATGCACGTATGTACATGTATGTATGCACGTATGTACATGTATGTATGCACGTATGTACATGTATGTATGCACGTATGTATGCATGTATGTATGCATGTATATACATGTATGTATGCATGTATATACATGTATGTATGCATGTATATACATGTATGTATGTATGTATGTATGTATGTATGTACATGTATGTATGTATGTATGTATGTATGTACATGTATGTATGTATGTATGTACATGTATGTATGTATGTACATGTATGTATGTATGTGTATGTATGTATGTACATGTATGTATGTATGTACATGTATGTATGTATGTACATGTATGTATGTATGTACATGTATGTATGTATGTACATGTATGTATGTACATGTATGTATGTATGTACATGTATGTATGTACATGTATGTATGTACATGTATGTATGTATGTACATGTATGTATGTATGTATGTATGTACATGTATGTATGCATGTATGTACATGTATGTATGTATGTATGTATGCATGTATGTACATGCATGTATGTACATGTATGTATGTATGCATGTATGTACATGTATGTATGCATGTATGTACATGTATGTATGCATGTATGTATGCACGTATGTACATGTATGTATGCACGTATGTACATGTATGTATGCACGTATGTACATGTATGTATGCACGTATGTACATGTATGTATGCACGTATGTATGCATGTATGTATGTATGCACGTAAGTACACGTATGTATGCACGTATGTACACGTATGTACATGTATGTATGCACGTATGTACACGTATGTACATGTATGTATGCATGTATGTACATGTATGTATGCATGTATGTACATGTATGTATGCATGTATGTACATGTATGTACATGTATGTATGCATGTATGTACATGTATGTATGCATGTATGTACATGTATGTATGTACATGTATGTATGCATGTATGTACATGTATGTATGCATGTATGTACATGTATGTATGCATGTATGTACATGTATGTATGCATGTATGTACATGTATGTATGCATGTATGTACATGTATGTATGCATGTATGTACATGTATGTATGCATGTATGTACATGTATGTATGCATGTATGTACATGTATGTATGCATGTATGTACATGTATGTATGCATGTATGTACATGTATGTATGCATGTATGTACATGTATGTATGCATGTATGTACATGTATGTATGCATGTATGTACATGTATGTATGCATGTATGTACATGTATGTATGCATGTATGTACATGTATGTATGCATGTATGTACATGTATGTATGCATGTATGTACATGTATGTATGCATGTATGTATGCATGTATGTACATGTATGTATGCATGTATGTACATGTATGTATGCATGTATGTACATGTATGTATGCATGTATGTACATGTATGTACATGTATGTATGCATGTATGTACATGTATGTATGTACATGTATGTATGCATGTATGTACATGTATGTATGCATGTATGTACATGTATGTATGTATGTATGTATGCATGTATGTACATGCATGTATGTACATGTATGTATGTATGCATGTATGTACATGTATGTATGCATGTATGTACATGTATGTATGCATGTATGTATGCACGTATGTACATGTATGTATGCACGTATGTACATGTATGTATGCACGTATGTACATGTATGTATGCACGTATGTATGCATGTATGTATGTATGCACGTAAGTACACGTATGTATGCACGTATGTACACGTATGTACATGTATGTATTCACGTATGTACATGTATGTATGCACGTATGTACATGTATGTATGCACGTATGTACATGTATGTATGCACGTATGTACATGTATGTATGCACGTATGTACATGTATGTATGCACGTATGTACGTGTATGTATGCACGTATGTACGTGTGTATGCACGTATGTACGTGTATGTATGCACGTATGTACGTGTATGTATGCACGTATGTACGTGTATGTATGCACGTATGTACGTGTATGTATGCACGTATGTACGTGTATGTATGCACGTATGTACGTGTATGTATGCACGTATGTACGTGTATGTATGCACGTATGTATGCAAGTATGTATGCACGTATGTATGCAAGTATGTATGCACGTATGTATGCATGTATGTATGCACGTATGTATGCATGTATGTATGCACGTATGTACATGTATGTATGCACGTATGTACATGTATGTATGCACGTATGTACATGTATGTATGCACGTATGTACATGTATGTATGCACGTATGTACATGTATGTATGCACGTATGTACATGTGTGTATGCACGTATGTAAATGTATGTATGTATGTATGTATGCATGTATGTACATGTATGTATGCATGTATATACATGTATGTATGTATGTATGTATGTACATGTATGTATGTATGTACATGTATGTATGTACATGTATGTATGTACATGTATGTACGTGTATGTATGTGTATGTATGTACATGTATGTATGTACATGTATGTATGTACATGTATGTGTATGCATGTATGTATGCATGTATATGCATGTATGTGTATGCATGTATGTATGCATGTATGTACATGTATGTATGCATGTATGTACATGTATGTATGTATGCATGTATGTACATGTATGTATGTATGCATGTATGTATGTACATGTATGTATGCATGTATGTACATGTATGTATGCACGTATGTATGCACGTATGTACATGTATGTATGCATGTATGTACATGTATGTATGCACGTATGTACATGTATGTATGCACGTATGTACATGTATGTATGCACGTATGTACATGTATGTATGCACGTATGTACATGTATGTATGCACGTATGTACATGTATGTATGCACGTATGTACATGTATGTATGCACGTATGTACATGTATGTATGCACGTATGTACATGTATGTATGCACGTATGTACATGTATGTATGCACGTATGTACGTGTATGTATGCACGTATGCACGTATGTACATGTATGTATGCACGTATGTACATGTATGTATGCACGTATGTACATGTATGTATGCACGTATGTACTTGTATGTATGCACGTATGTACGTGTATGTATGCACGTATGTACGTGTATGTATGCACGTATGTACGTGTATGTATGCACGTATGTACATGTATGTATGCACGTATGTACATGTATGTATGCACGTATGTACATGTATGTATGCACGTATGTACATGTATGTATGCACGTATGTACATGTATGTATGCACGTATGTACATGTATGTATGCACGTATGTACATGTATGTATGCACGTATGTACATGTATGTATGCACGTATGTACATGTATGTATGCACGTATGTATGTATGCACGTATGTATGTATGCACGTATGCACGTATGTACATGTATGTATGCACGTATGTACATGTATGTATGCACGTATGTACGTGTATGTATGCACGTATGTACGTGTATGTATGCACGTATGTACGTGTATGTATGCACGTATGTACGTGTATGTATGCACGTATGTACGTGTATGTATGCACGTATGTACGTGTATGTATGCACGTATGTACGTGTATGTATGCACGTATGTACGTGTATGTATGCACGTATGTACGTGTATGTATGCACGTATGTACGTGTATGTATGCACGTATGTATGCATGTATGTATGCACGTATGTACATGTATGCACGTATGTACATGTATGTATGCACGTATGTACATGTATGTATGCACGTATGTACATGTATGTATGCACGTATGTACATGTATGTATGCACGTATGTACATGTATGTATGTATGTATGTATGTATGCATGTATATACATGTATGTATGTACATGTATGTATGTATGTACATGTATGTGTATGTATGTATGTACATGTATGTACATGTATGTATGTATGTATGTACATGTATGTATGTATGTATGTACATGTATGTATGTATGTACATGTATGTACATGTATGTATGTATGTACATGTATGTATGTATGTACATGTATGTATGTACATGTATGTATGTACATGTATGTATGTATGTATGTACATGTATGTATGTACATGTATGTATGTACATGTATGTGTATGCATGTATGTATGCATGTATATGCATGTATGTGTATGCATGTATGTATGCATGTATGTACATGTATGTACATGTATGTATGTATGCATGTATGCATGTATGTATGTATGCATGTATGTACATGTATGTATGCATGTATGTATGCATGTATGTACATGTATGTATGCATGTATGTACATGTATGTATGCATGTATGTACATGTATGTATGCATGTATGTACATGTATGTATGCATGTATGTACATGTATGTATGCATGTATGTACATGTATGTATGCATGTATGTACATGTATGTATGCATGTATGTACATGTATGTATGCATGTATGTACATGTATGTATGCATGTATGTACATGTATGTATGCATGTATGTACATGTATGTATGCATGTATGTACATGTATGTATGCATGTATGTACATGTATGTATGCATGTATGTACATGTATGTATGCATGTATGTACATGTATGTATGCATGTATGTACATGTATGTATGCATGTATGTACATGTATGTACATGTATGTATGCATGTATGTATGCATGTATGTACAACAAGCAAACTGCAGCGAGTCCCTGTGGAATAGGCCTAGTCAGGTCTATGTTGCCGGTGCACAATCCCTCTGTGGGTCACCACTCCACACACGGTTCAATGTAGTAAATACGAAGGAGGCACTAAATTGGCTTCAAACTTGCGTTTTATCAAATCCCAGTAATACACGACATGTTTCGGGGCATATCCCCTTCATCAGGTGTACACCTGATGAAGGGGATATGCCCCGAAACATGTCGTGTATTACTGGGATTTGATAAAACGCAAGTTTGAAGCCAATTGAGTGCCTCCTTCGCATGCATGTATGTATGCATGTATGTACATGTATGTATGCATGTATGTACATGTATATATGCATGTATGTATGCATGTATGTATGCATGTATGTATGCATGTATGTACATGTATATATGCATGTATGTATGCATGTATGTGCATGTATGTATGCATGTATGTACATGTATGTATGCATGTATGTACATGTATGTATGCATGTATGTACATGTATGTATGTATGTATGCATGTATGTACATGTATGTATGTATGCATGTATGTACATGTATGTACATGTATGTATGCATGTATGTACATGTATGTATGCATGTATGTACATGTATGTATGCATGTATGTACATGTATGTATGTATGTATGCATGTATGTACATGCATGTATGTACATGTATGTACATGTATGTATGCATGTATGTACATGTATGTATGCATGTATGTACATGTATGTATGCATGTATGTACATGTATGTATGCATGTATGTACATGTATGTATGCATGTATGTACATGTATGTATGCATGTATGTATGCATGTATGTATGCATGTATGTATGCATGCATGTATGTATGCACGTATGTATGCATGTATGTATGCACGTATGTATGCACGTATGTATGCACGTATGTATGCATGTATGTATGCACGTATGTACATGTATGTATGCACGTATGTACATGTATGTATGCACGTATGTACATGTATGTATGCACGTATGTACATGTATGTATGCACGTATGTACATGTATGTATGCACGTATGTACATGTATGTATGCACGTATGTACATGTATGTATGCACGTATGTACATGTATGTATGCACGTATGTACATGTATGTATGCACGTATGTACATGTATGTATGCATGTATGTATGCACGTATGTATGCATGTATGTACATGTATGTATGCATGTATGTACATGTATGTATGCATGTATGTACATGTATGTATGCATGTATGTACATGTATGTATGCATGTATGTACATGTATGTATGCATGTATGTACATGTATGTATGCATGTATGTACATGTATGTATGCATGTATGTACATGTATGTATGCATGTATGTACATGTATGTATGCATGTATGTACATGTATGTATGCATGTATGTACATGTATGTATGCATGTATGTACATGTATGTATGCATGTATGTACATGTATGTATGCATGTATGTACATGTATGTATGTACATGTATGTATGCATGTATGTACATGTATGTATGTATGTATGTATGTATGTACATGTATGTATGCATGTATGTATGTATGTACATGTATGTATGCATGTATGTACATGTATGTATGTATGTATGTATGTATGCATGTATGTACATGCATGTATGTACATGTATGTATGTATGCATGTATGTACATGTATGTATGCATGTATGTACATGTATGTATGCATGTATGTATGCACGTATGTACATGTATGTATGCACGTATGTACATGTATGTATGCACGTATGTACATGTATGTATGCACGTATGTACATGTATGTATGCACGTATGTATGCATGTATGTATGTATGCACGTAAGTACACGTATGTATGCACGTATGTACACGTATGTACATGTATGTATGCACGTATGTACACGTATGTACATGTATGTATGCACGTATGTACACGTATGTACATGTATGTATGCATGTATGTACATGTATGTATGCATGTATATGTATGTATGCATGTATGTACATGTATGTACATGTATGTATGCATGTATGTACATGTATGTATGCATGTATGTACATGTATGTATGTATGTATGCATGTATGTACATGTATGTATGTACATGTATGTATGCATGTATGTACATGTATGTATGCATGTATGTACATGTATGTATGCATGTATGTACATGTATGTATGCATGTATGTACATGTATGTATGCATGTATGTACATGTATGTATGCATGTATGTACATGTATGTATGCATGTATGTACATGTATGTATGCATGTATGTACATGTATGTATGCATGTATGTACATGTATGTATGCATGTATGTACATGTATGTATGCATGTATGTACATGTATGTATGCATGTATGTACATGTATGTATGCATGTATGTACATGTATGTATGCATGTATGTACATGTATGTATGCATGTATGTACATGTATGTATGCATGTATGTACATGTATGTATGCATGTATGTACATGTATGTATGCATGTATGTACATGTATGTATGTACATGTATGTATGCATGTATGTACATGTATGTATGTATGTATGTATGCATGTATGTACATGCATGTATGTACATGTATGTATGTATGCATGTATGTACATGTATGTATGCATGTATGTACATGTATGTATGCATGTATGTATGCACGTATGTACATGTATGTATGCACGTATGTACATGTATGTATGCACGTATGTACATGTATGTATGCACGTATGTACATGTATGTATGCACGTATGTATGCATGTATGTATGTATGCACGTAAGTACACGTATGTATGCACGTATGTACACGTATGTACATGTATGTATTCACGTATGTACATGTATGTATGCACGTATGTACATGTATGTATGCACGTATGTACATGTATGTATGCACGTATGTACATGTATGTATGCACGTATGTACGTGTATGTATGCACGTATGTACGTGTATGTATGCACGTATGTACGTGTGTATGCACGTATGTACGTGTATGTATGCACGTATGTACGTGTATGTATGCACGTATGTACGTGTATGTATGCACGTATGTACGTGTATGTATGCACGTATGTACGTGTATGTATGCACGTATGTACGTGTATGTATGCACGTATGTACGTGTATGTATGCACGTATGTACGTGTATGTATGCACGTATGTACGTGTATGTATGCACGTATGTATGCAAGTATGTATGCACGTATGTATGCAAGTATGTATGCACGTATGTATGCAAGTATGTATGCACGTATGTATGCATGTATGTATGCACGTATGTATGCATGTATGTATGCACGTATGTACATGTATGTATGCACGTATGTACATGTATGTATGCACGTATGTACATGTATGTATGCACGTATGTACATGTATGTATGCACGTATGTACATGTGTGTATGCACGTATGTAAATGTATGTATGTATGTATGTATGCATGTATGTACATGTATGTATGCATGTATATACATGTATGTATGTATGTATGTATGTACATGTATGTATGTATGTACATGTATGTATGTACATGTATGTATGTACATGTATGTATGTACATGTATGTACGTGTATGTATGTGTATGTATGTACATGTATGTATGTACATGTATGTATGTACATGTATGTGTATGCATGTATGTATGCATGTATATGCATGTATGTGTATGCATGTATGTATGCATGTATGTACATGTATGTATGCATGTATGTACATGTATGTATGTATGCATGTATGTACATGTATGTATGTATGCATGTATGTATGTACATGTATGTATGCATGTATGTACATGTATGTATGCACGTATGTATGCACGTATGTACATGTATGTATGTATGTATGCACGTATGTATGCACGTATGTACATGTATGTATGCATGTATGTACATGTATGTATGCACGTATGTACATGTATGTATGCACGTATGTACATGTATGTATGCACGTATGTACATGTATGTATGCACGTATGTACATGTATGTATGCACGTATGTACATGTATGTATGCACGTATGTACATGTATGTATGCACGTATGTACATGTATGTATGCACGTATGTACATGTATGTATGCACGTATGTACATGTATGTATGCACGTATGTACATGTATGTATGCACGTATGTACATGTATGTATGCACGTATGTACATGTATGTATGCACGTATGTACGTATGTACATGTATGTATGCACGTATGTACATGTATGTATGCACGTATGTACATGTATGTATGCACGTATGTACTTGTATGTATGCACGTATGTACGTGTATGTATGCACGTATGTACGTGTATGTATGCACGTATGTACGTGTATGTATGCACGTATGTACGTGTATGTATGCACGTATGTACGTGTATGTATGCACGTATGTACGTGTATGTATGCACGTATGTACGTGTATGTATGCACGTATGTACGTGTATGTATGCGTGTATGTATGCACGTATGTACGTGTATGTATGCACGTATGTATGCATGTATGTATGCACGTATGTACATGTATGCACGTATGTACATGTATGTATGCACGTATGTACATGTATGTATGCACGTATGTACATGTATGTATGCACGTATGTACATGTATGTATGTATGTATGTATGCATGTATATACATGTATGTATGTATGTATGCACGTATGTACATGTATGTATGCATGTATGTACATGTATGTATGCACGTATGTACATGTATGTATGCACGTATGTACATGTATGTATGCACGTATGTACATGTATGTATGCACGTATGTACATGTATGTATGCACGTATGTACATGTATGTATGCACGTATGTACATGTATGTATGCACGTATGTACATGTATGTATGCACGTATGTACATGTATGTATGCACGTATGTACATGTATGTATGCACGTATGTACATGTATGTATGCACGTATGTATGTATGCACGTATGTATGTATGCACGTATGCACGTATGTACATGTATGTATGCACGTATGTACATGTATGTATGCACGTATGTACGTGTATGTATGCACGTATGTACGTGTATGTATGCACGTATGTACGTGTATGTATGCACGTATGTACGTGTATGTATGCACGTATGTACGTGTATGTATGCACGTATGTACGTGTATGTATGCACGTATGTACGTGTATGTATGCACGTATGTACGTGTATGTATGCACGTATGTACGTGTATGTATGCACGTATGTATGCGTGTATGTATGCACGTATGTACATGTATGCACGTATGTACATGTATGTATGCACGTATGTACATGTATGTATGCACGTATGTACATGTATGTATGCACGTATGTACATGTATGTATGCACGTATGTACATGTATGTATGTATGTATGTATGCATGTATATACATGTATGTATGTATGTACATGTATGTATGTATGTACATGTATGTGTATGTATGTATGTACATGTATGTACATGTATGTATGTATGTATGTACATGTATGTATGTATGTATGTACATGTATGTATGTATGTACATGTATGTACATGTATGTATGTATGTACATGTATGTATGTATGTATGTACATGTATGTATGTACATGTATGTATGTACATGTATGTATGTATGTATGTACATGTATGTATGTACATGTATGTATGTATGTATGTACATGTATGTATGTACATGTATGTATGTACATGTATGTGTATGCATGTATGTATGCATGTATATGCATGTATGTGTATGCATGTATGTATGCATGTATGTACATGTATGTACATGTATGCATGTATGCATGTATGTATGTATGCATGTATGTACATGTATGTATGCATGTATGTACATGTATGTATGCATGTATGTACATGTATGTATGCATGTATGTATGCATGTATGTATGCATGTATGTACATGTATGTATGTATGTATGCATGTATGTACATGTATGTATGTATGTACATGTATGTATGTATGTACATGTATGTATGTGTATGTATGTATGTATGTGTATGTATGTATGTACGTGTATGTATGTATGTACATGTATGTATGTATGTACATGTATGTATGTATGTACATGTATGTATGTATGTACATGTATGTATGTATGTACATGTATGTATGTATGTACATGTATGTATGTATGTATGTACATGTATGTATGTATGTACATGTATGTATGTATGTACATGTATGTATGTACATGTATGTATGTATGTACATGTATGTATGTATGTACATGTATGTATGTACATGTATGTATGTATGTACATGCATGTATGTATGTACATGTATGTATGTGTATGTATGTATGTGTATGTATGTATGTACATGTATGTATGTACATGTATGTATGTACATGTATGTATGTACATGTATGTATGTATGTATGTACATGTATGTATGTACATGTATGTATGTACATGTATGTGTATGCATGTATGTATGCATGTATATGCATGTATGTGTATGCATGTATGTATGCATGTATGTACATGTATGTACATGTATGTATGTATGCATGTATGTATGTATGCATGTATGTACATGTATGTATGCATGTATGTACATGTATGTATGCATGTATGTACATGTATGTATGCATGTATGTATGCATGTATGTATGCATGTATGTACATGTATGTATGTATGTATGCATGTATGTACATGTATGTATGTATGTACATGTATGTATGTATGTACATGTATGTATGTGTATGTATGTATGTATGTGTATGTATGTATGTACGTGTATGTATGTATGTACATGTATGTATGTATGTACATGTATGTATGTATGTACATGTATGTATGTATGTATGTACATGTATGTATGTATGTACATGTATGTATGTATGTATGTACATGTATGTATGTATGTATGTACATGTATGTATGTATGTACATGTATGTATGTATGTACATGTATGTATGTATGTACATGTATGTATGTATGTACATGTATGTATGTATGTACATGTATGTATGTACATGTATGTATGTATGTACATGTATGTATGTATGTACATGTATGTATGTACATGTATATATGTACATGTATGTATGTACATGTATGTATGTACATGTATGTATGTATGTATGTACATGTATGTATGTATGTACATGTATGTATGTACATGTATGTGTATGCATGTATGTATGCATGTATATGCATGTATGTGTATGCATGTATGTATGCATGTATGTACATGTATGTATGCATGTATGTACATGTATGTATGTATGCATGTATGCATGTATGTATGTATGCATGTATGTACATGTATGTATGCATGTATGTACATGTATGTATGCATGTATGTACATGTATGTATGTATGCATGTATGTACATGTATGTATGCATGTATGTATGCATGTATGTACATGTATGTATGCATGTATGTATGCATGTATGTACATGTATGTATGTATGTATGTATGTATGTATGTACATGTATGTATGTATGTACATGTATGTATGTGTATGTATGTATGTACATGTATGTATGTACATGTATGTATGTATGTATGTACATGTATGTATGCATGTATGTATGCATGTATGTACATGTATGTATGTATGTATGCATGTATGTACATGTATGTATGTATGTATGCATGTATGTACATGTATGTATGTATGCATGTATGTACATGTATGTATGTATGCATGTATGTACATGTATGTATGTATGCATGTATGCATGTATGTACATGTATGTATGTATGTACATGTATGTATGTATGCATGTATGTACATGTATGAATGTATGCATGTATGTACATGTATGTATGTATGCATGTATGTACATGTATGTATGTATGCATGTATGTACATGTATGTATGTATGCATGTATGTACATGTATGTATGTATGTATGTATGCATGTATGTACATGTATGTATGTATGCATGTATGTACATGTATGTATGTATGCATGTATGTACATGTATGTATGTATGCATGTATGTACATGTATGTACATGTATGCATGTATGCATGTATGTACATGTATGCATGTATGTACATGTATGTATGTATGTACATGTATGTATGTACATGTATGTATGTATGTACATGTATGTATGTATGTACATGTATGTACATGTATGTATGTATGTACATGTATGTATGTATGTATGTATGTACATGTATGTATGTATGTATGTATGTACATGTATGTATGTATGTACATGTATGTATGTACATGTATGTATGTACATGTATGTATGTACATGTATGTATGTACATGTATGTATGTACATGTATGTACATGTATGTATGTATGTACATGTATGTACATGTATGTATGTATGTATGTATATGTATGTACATGTATGTGTATGTATGCATGTATATGCATGTATGTATGCATGTATATGCATGTATGTGTGCATGTATGTATGCATGTATGTACATGTATGTATGCATGTATGTACATGTATGTATGCATGTATGTATGTATGCATGTATGTATGTATGCATGTATGTACATGTATGTACATGTATGTATGCATGTATGTATGCATGTATGTATGCATGTATGAATGCATGTACATGTATGTATGTACATGTATGTATGCATGTATGTACATGTATGTATGCATGTATGTACATGTATGTATGCATGTATGTACATGTATGTATGCATGTATGTACATGTATGTATGCATGTATGTACATGTATGTATGCATGTATGTACATGTATGTATGCATGTATGTACATGTATGTATGCATGTATGTACATGTATGTATGCATGTATGTACATGTATGTATGCATGTATGTACATGTATGTATGCATGTATGTACATGTATGTATGTATGTATGCATGTATGTACATGTATGTATGCATGTATGTACATGTGTGTATGCATGTATGTACATGTGTGTATGCATGTATGTACATGTGTGTATGCATGTATGTACATGTATGTATGCATGTATGTATGCATGTATGTATGCACGTGTATGCATGTATGTATGCACGTGTATGCATGTATGTATGCACGTGTATGCATGTATGTATGCACGTATGTACATGTATGTATGTACGTATGTACATGTATGTATGCACGTATGTACATGTATGTATGCACGTATGTACATGTATGTATGCACGTATGTACATGTATGTATGCACGTATGTACATGTATGTATGCACGTATGTACATGTATGTATGCACGTATGTACATGTATGTATGCATGTATGTATGCATGTATGTATGCATGTATGTATGCATGTATGTACATGTATGTATGCATGTATGTACATGTATGTATGCATGTATGTACATGTATGTATGTATGCATGTATGTACATGTATGTATGTATGCATGTATGTACATGTATGTATGCATGTATGTACATGTATGTATGCATGTATGTACATGTATGTATGCATGTATGTACATGTATGTATGCATGTATGTACATGTATGTATGCATGTATGTACATGTATGTATGCATGCATGTATGTACATGTATGTATGTACATGTATGTATGCATGTATGTACATGTATGTATGTATGCATGTATGTACATGTATGTATGCACGTATGTACATGTATGTATGTATGCATGTATGTACATGTATGTATGTATGCATGTATGTACATGCATGTATGTATGCACGTATGTACATGTATGTATGCACGTATGTACATGTATGTATGCACGTATGTACATGTATGTATGCACGTATGTACATGTATGTATGCACGTATGTACATGTATGTATGCACGTATGTATGCATGTATGTATGCACGTAAGTACACGTATGTATGCACGTATGTACACGTATGTACATGTATGTATGCACGTATGTACATGTATGTATGCACGTATGTACGTGTATGTATGCACGTATGTACGTGTATGTATGCACGTATGTACGTGTATGTATGCACGTATGTACGTGTATGTATGCACGTATGTACGTGTATGTATGCACGTATGTACGTGTATGTATGCACGTATGTACGTGTATGTATGCACGTATGTATGCAAGTATGTATGCACGTATGTATGCATGTATGTATGCACGTATGTATGCATGTATGTATGCACGTATGTATGCATGTATGCATGCACGTATGTACATGTATGTATGTACATGTATGTATGCACGTATGTATGCATGTATGTATGCACGTATGTACATGTATGTATGCATGTATGTACATGTATGTATGCACATATGTAAATGTATGTATGTATGTATGCATGTATGTACATGTATGTATGCATGTATATACATGTATGTATGTATGTATGTACATGTATGTATGTATGTACATGTATGTATGTATGTATATGTATGTATGTATGTACATGTATGTATGTATGTATGTACATGTATGTATGTACATGTATGTATGTACATGTATGTATGTACATGTATGTATGTACATGTATGTGTATGCATGTATGTATGCATGTATATGCATGTATGTGTATGCATGTATGTATGCATGTATGTACATGTATGTATGCATGTATGTACATGTATGTATGCACGTATGTACATGTATGTATGCACGTATGTACATGTATGTATGCACGTATGTACATGTATGTATGCACGTATGTACATGTATGTATGTATGCATGTATGTATGTACATGTATGTATGCATGTATGTACATGTATGTATGCATGTATGTACATGTATGTATGCACGTATGTATGCACGTATGTACATGTATGTATGCACGTATGTACATGTATGTATGCACGTATGTACATGTATGTATGCACGTATGTATGCACGTATGTACATGTATGTATGCACGTATGTACATGTATGTATGCACGTATGTACATGTATGTATGCACGTATGTACATGTATGTATGCACGTATGTACATGTATGTATGCACGTATGTACATGTATGTATGCACGTATGTACATGTATGTATGCACGTATGTACGTGTATGTATGCACGTATGTACGTGTATGTATGCACGTATGTACGTGTATGTATGCACGTATGTACGTGTATGTATGCACGTATGTACGTGTATGTATGCACGTATGTACGTGTATGTATGCACGTATGTACGTGTATGTATGCACGTATGTACGTGTATGTATGCTCGTATGTACGTGTATGTATGCACGTATGTACGTGTATGTATGCACGTATGTACGTGTATGTATGCACGTATGTACGTGTATGTATGCACGTATGTATGCATGTATGTATGCACGTATGTATGCATGTATGTATGCACGTATGTACATGTATGTATGCACGTATGTACATGTATGTATGCACGTATGTACATGTATGTATGCACGTATGTATGCATGTATGTATGCATGTATATACATGTATGTATGCATGTATATACATGTATGTATGCATGTATATACATGTATGTATGTATGTATGTATGTATGTACATGTATGTATGTATGTATGTATGTATGTACATGTATGTATGTATGTATGTACATGTATGTATGTATGTACATGTATGTATGTATGTGTATGTATGTATGTACATGTATGTATGTATGTACATGTATGTATGTATGTACATGTATGTATGTATGTACATGTATGTATGTACATGTATGTATGTACATGTATGTATGTATGTACATGTATGTATGTATGTATGTATGTACATGTATGTATGCATGTATGTACATGTATGTATGTATGTATGTATGCATGTATGTACATGCATGTATGTACATGTATGTATGTATGCATGTATGTACATGTATGTATGCATGTATGTACATGTATGTATGCATGTATGTATGCACGTATGTACATGTATGTATGCACGTATGTACATGTATGTATGCACGTATGTACATGTATGTATGCACGTATGTACATGTATGTATGCACGTATGTATGCATGTATGTATGTATGCACGTAAGTACACGTATGTATGCACGTATGTACACGTATGTACATGTATGTATGCACGTATGTACACGTATGTACATGTATGTATGCATGTATGTACATGTATGTATGCATGTATGTACATGTATGTATGCATGTATGTACATGTATGTACATGTATGTATGCATGTATGTACATGTATGTATGCATGTATGTACATGTATGTATGTACATGTATGTATGCATGTATGTACATGTATGTATGCATGTATGTACATGTATGTATGCATGTATGTACATGTATGTATGCATGTATGTACATGTATGTATGCATGTATGTACATGTATGTATGCATGTATGTACATGTATGTATGCATGTATGTACATGTATGTATGCATGTATGTACATGTATGTATGCATGTATGTACATGTATGTATGCATGTATGTACATGTATGTATGCATGTATGTACATGTATGTATGCATGTATGTACATGTATGTATGCATGTATGTACATGTATGTATGCATGTATGTACATGTATGTATGCATGTATGTACATGTATGTATGCATGTATGTATGCATGTATGTACATGTATGTATGCATGTATGTACATGTATGTATGCATGTATGTACATGTATGTATGCATGTATGTACATGTATGTATGCATGTATGTACATGTATGTATGCATGTATGTACATGTATGTATGTACATGTATGTATGCATGTATGTACATGTATGTATGTATGTATGTATGCATGTATGTACATGCATGTATGTACATGTATGTATGTATGCATGTATGTACATGTATGTATGCATGTATGTACATGTATGTATGCATGTATGTATGCACGTATGTACATGTATGTATGCACGTATGTACATGTATGTATGCACGTATGTACATGTATGTATGCACGTATGTATGCATGTATGTATGTATGCACGTAAGTACACGTATGTATGCACGTATGTACACGTATGTACATGTATGTATTCACGTATGTACATGTATGTATGCACGTATGTACATGTATGTATGCACGTATGTACATGTATGTATGCACGTATGTACATGTATGTATGCACGTATGTACATGTATGTATGCACGTATGTACGTGTATGTATGCACGTATGTACGTGTGTATGCACGTATGTACGTGTATGTATGCACGTATGTACGTGTATGTATGCACGTATGTACATGTATGTATGCACGTATGTACATGTATGTATGCACGTATGTACATGTATGTATGCACGTATGTACATGTATGTATGCACGTATGTATGCATGTATGTATGTATGCACGTAAGTACACGTATGTATGCACGTATGTACACGTATGTACATGTATGTATTCACGTATGTACATGTATGTATGCACGTATGTACATGTATGTATTCACGTATGTACATGTATGTATGCACGTATGTACATGTATGTATGCACGTATGTACATGTATGTATGCACGTATGTACATGTATGTATGCACGTATGTACGTGTATGTATGCACGTATGTACGTGTATGTATGCACGTATGTACGTGTATGTATGCACGTATGTACGTGTATGTATGCACGTATGTACGTGTATGTATGCACGTATGTACGTGTATGTATGCACGTATGTACGTGTATGTATGCACGTATGTACGTGTATGTATGCACGTATGTACGTGTATGTATGCACGTATGTACGTGTATGTATGCACGTATGTACGTGTATGTATGCACGTATGTACGTGTATGTATGCACGTATGTATGCAAGTATGTATGCACGTATGTATGCAAGTATGTATGCACGTATGTATGCATGTATGTATGCACGTATGTATGCATGTATGTATGCACGTATGTACATGTATGTATGCACGTATGTACATGTATGTATGCACGTATGTACATGTATGTATGCACGTATGTAAATGTATGTATGTATGTATGTATGTATGCATGTATGTACATGTATGTATGCATGTATATACATGTATGTATGTATGTATGTATGTACATGTATGTATGTATGTACATGTATGTATGTACATGTATGTATGTACATGTATGTATGTACATGTATGTACGTACATGTATGTACGTGTATGTATGTGTATGTATGTATGTGTATGTATGTACATGTATGTATGTACATGTATGTATGTACATGTATGTGTATGCATGTATGTATGCATGTATATGCATGTATGTGTATGCATGTATGTATGCATGTATGTACATGTATGTATGCATGTATGTACATGTATGTATGTATGTATGTATGCATGTATGTATGTACATGTATGTATGCATGTATGTACATGTATGTATGCACGTATGTATGCACGTATGTACATGTATGTATGCACGTATGTACATGTATGTATGCACGTATGTACATGTATGTATGCACGTATGTACATGTATGTATGCACGTATGTACATGTATGTATGCACGTATGTACATGTATGTATGCACGTATGTACATGTATGTATGCACGTATGTACATGTATGTATGCACGTATGTACATGTATGTATGCACGTATGTACATGTATGTATGCACGTATGTACGTATGTACATGTATGTATGCACGTATGTACATGTATGTATGCACGTATGTACATGTATGTATGCACGTATGTACTTGTATGTATGCACGTATGTACGTGTATGTATGCACGTATGTACGTGTATGTATGCACGTATGTACGTGTATGTATGCACGTATGTACGTGTATGTATGCACGTATGTACGTGTATGTATGCACGTATGTACGTGTATGTATGCACGTATGTACGTGTATGTATGCACGTATGTATGCATGTATGTATGCACGTATGTACATGTATGCACGTATGTACATGTATGTATGCACGTATGTACATGTATGTATGCACGTATGTACATGTATGTATGCACGTATGTACATGTATGTATGTATGTATGTATGCATGTATATACATGTATGTATGTATGTACATGTATGTATGTACATGTATGTGTATGTATGTATGCACGTATGTACATGTATGTATGCATGTATGTACATGTATGTATGCACGTATGTACATGTATGTATGCACGTATGTACATGTATGTATGCACGTATGTACATGTATGTATGCACGTATGTACATGTATGTATGCACGTATGTACATGTATGTATGCACGTATGTACATGTATGTATGCACGTATGTACATGTATGTATGCACGTATGTACATGTATGTATGCACGTATGTACATGTATGTATGCACGTATGTACATGTATGTATGCACGTATGTATGTATGCACGTATGCACGTATGTACATGTATGTATGCACGTATGTACATGTATGTATGCACGTATGTACGTGTATGTATGCACGTATGTACGTGTATGTATGCACGTATGTACGTGTATGTATGCACGTATGTACGTGTATGTATGCACGTATGTACGTGTATGTATGCACGTATGTACGTGTATGTATGCACGTATGTACGTGTATGTATGCACGTATGTACGTGTATGTATGCACGTATGTACGTGTATGTATGCACGTATGTACGTGTATGTATGCACGTATGTACGTGTATGTATGCACGTATGTATGCATGTATGTATGCACGTATGTACATGTATGCACGTATGTACATGTATGTATGCACGTATGTACATGTATGTATGCACGTATGTACATGTATGTATGCACGTATGTACATGTATGTATGCACGTATGTACATGTATGTATGTATGTATGTATGTATGCATGTATATACATGTATGTATGTATGTACATGTATGTGTATGTATGTATGTACATGTATGTACATGTATGTATGTATGTATGTACATGTATGTATGTATGTATGTACATGTATGTATGTATGTACATGTATGTACATGTATGTATGTATGTACATGTATGTATGTATGTACATGTATGTATGTACATGTATGTATGTACATGTATGTATGTATGTATGTACATGTATGTATGTACATGTATGTATGTACATGTATGTGTATGCATGTATGTATGCATGTATATGCATGTATGTGTATGCATGTATGTATGCATGTATATGCATGTATGTGTATGCATGTATGTATGCATGTATGTACATGTATGTACATGTATGTATGTATGCATGTATGTATGTATGCATGTATGTACATGTATGTATGCATGTATGTACATGTATGTATGCATGTATGTACATGTATGTATGCATGTATGTACATGTATGTATGCATGTATGTATGCATGTATGTATGCATGTATGTATGCATGTATGTATGCATGTATGTACATGTATGTATGTATGTATGCATGTATGTACATGTATGTATGTATGTACATGTATGTATGTATGTACATGTATGTATGTACGTGTATGTATGTATGTACGTGTATGTATGTATGTACGTGTATGTATGTATGTACATGTATGTATGTATGTACATGTATGTATGTATGTACATGTATGTATGTATGTACATGTATGTATGTATGTATGTACATGTATGTATGTATGTATGTATGTACATGTATGTATGTATGTACATGTATGTATGTATGTACATGTATGTATGTATGTACATGTATGTATGTATGTACATGTATGTATGTATGTACATGTATGTATGTATGTACATGTATGTATGTACATGTATGTATGTACATGTATGTATGTATGTACATGTATGTATGTATGTACATGTATGTATGTACATGTATGTATGTACATGTATGTATGTACATGTATGTATGTACATGTATGTATGTATGTATGTACATGTATGTATGTATGTACATGTATGTATGTACATGTATGTGTATGCATGTATGTATGCATGTATATGCATGT
Organism: Hyperolius riggenbachi; assembly: GCF_040937935.1. Classification (NCBI taxonomy): domain Eukaryota; kingdom Metazoa; phylum Chordata; class Amphibia; order Anura; family Hyperoliidae; genus Hyperolius; species Hyperolius riggenbachi. Next base: position 108,435 of record NW_027152380.1, read on the forward strand.
ATGTGTATGCATGTATGTATGCATGTATGTACATGTATGTATGCATGTATGTACATGTATGTACATGTATGCATGTATGCATGTATGTATGTATGCATGTATGTACATGTATGTATGCATGTATGTACATGTATGTATGCATGTATGTACATGTATGTATGTATGCATGTATGTATGCATGTATGTACATGTATGTATGCATGTATGTATGCATGTATGTACATGTATGTATGCATGTATGTATGCATGTATGTACATGTATGTATGTATGTATGTATGTATGTATGTACATGTATGTATGTATGTACATGTATGTATGTGTATGTATGTATGTACATGTATGTATGTACATGTATGTATGTATGTATGTACATGTATGTATGCATGTATGTATGTATGCATGTATGTACATGTATGTATGTATGTATGCATGTATGTACATGTATGTATGTATGTATGCATGTATGTACATGTATGTATGTATGCATGTATGTACATGTATGTATGTATGCATGTATGTACATGTATGTATGTATGCATGTATGCATGTATGTACATGTATGTATGTATGTATGCATGTATGTACATGTATGTATGTATGCATGTATGTACATGTATGTATGTATGCATGTATGTACATGTATGTATGTATGCATGTATGTACATGTATGTATGCATGTATGTACATGTATGTATGTATGCATGTATGTACATGTATGTATGTATGCATGTATGTACATGTATGTATGTATGTATGTATGCATGTATGTACATGTATGTATGTATGCATGTATGTACATGTATGTATGTATGCATGTATGTACATGTATGTATGTATGCATGTATGTACATGTATGTACATGTATGCATGTATGCATGTATGTACATGTATGCATGTATGTACATGTATGTATGTATGTACATGTATGTATGTACATGTATGTATGTATGTACATGTATGTATGTATGTACATGTATGTACATGTATGTATGTATGTACATGTATGTATGTATGTATGTATGTACATGTATGTATGTATGTATGTATGTACATGTATGTATGTATGTACATGTATGTATGTACATGTATGTATGTACATGTATGTATGTACATGTATGTATGTACATGTATGTATGTACATGTATGTATGTATGTACATGTATGTATGTATGTACATGTATGTACATGTATGTATGTATGTATGTATATGTATGTACATGTATGTGTATGTATGCATGTATATGCATGTATGTATGCATGTATATGCATGTATGTGTGCATGTATGTATGCATGTATGTACATGTATGTATGCATGTATGTACATGTATGTATGCATGTATGTATGTATGCATGTATGTATGTATGCATGTATGTACATGTATGTACATGTATGTATGCATGTATGTATGCATGTATGTATGCATGTATGAATGCATGTACATGTATGTATGCATGTATGTATGCATGTATGTACATGTATGTATGCATGTATGTATGCATGTATGTACATGTATGTATGCATGTATGTACATGTATGTATGCATGTATGTACATGTATGTATGCATGTATGTACATGTATGTATGCATGTATGTACATGTATGTATGCATGTATGTACATGTATGTATGCATGTATGTACATGTATGTATGCATGTATGTATGCATGTATGTACATGTATGTATGCATGTATGTACATGTATGTATGCATGTATGTACATGTATGTATGCATGTATGTACATGTATGTATGCATGTATGTACATGTATGTATGCATGTATGTACATGTATGTATGCATGTATGTACATGTATGTATGCATGTATGTACATGTGTGTATGCATGTATGTACATGTGTGTATGCATGTATGTACATGTATGTATGCATGTATGTACATGTATGTATGCATGTATGTATGCATGTATGTATGCACGTGTATGCATGTATGTATGCACGTGTATGCATGTATGTATGCACGTGTATGCATGTATGTATGCACGTATGTACATGTATGTATGTACGTATGTACATGTATGTATGCACGTATGTACATGTATGTATGCACGTATGTACATGTATGTATGCACGTATGTACATGTATGTATGCACGTATGTACATGTATGTATGCACGTATGTACATGTATGTATGCATGTATGTATGCATGTATGTATGCATGTATGTATGCATGTATGTACATGTATGTATGCATGTATGTACATGTATGTATGCATGTATGTACATGTATGTATGTATGCATGTATGTACATGTATGTATGTATGCATGTATGTACATGTATGTATGTATGCATGTATGTACATGTATGTATGCATGTATGTACATGTATGTATGCATGTATGTACATGTATGTATGTACATGTATGTATGCATGTATGTACATGTATGTATGCATGCATGTATGTACATGTATGTATGTACATGTATGTATGCATGTATGTACATGTATGTATGTATGCATGTATGTACATGTATGTATGCACGTATGTACATGTATGTATGTATGCATGTATGTACATGTATGTATGTATGCATGCATGTATGTACATGCATGTATGCATGTATGTATGCACGTATGTACATGTATGTATGCACGTATGTACATGTATGTATGCACGTATGTTCATGTATGTATGCACGTATGTACATGTATGTATGCACGTATGTACATGTATGTATGCACGTATGTATGCATGTATGTATGCACGTAAGTACACGTATGTATGCACGTATGTACACGTATGTACATGTATGTATGCACGTATGTACATGTATGTATGCACGTATGTACGTGTATGTATGCACGTATGTACGTGTATGTATGCACGTATGTACGTGTATGTGTGTATGTATGCACGTATGTACGTGTATGTATGCACGTATGTACGTGTATGTATGCACGTATGTACGTGTATGTATGCACGTATGTACGTGTATGTATGCACGTATGTATGCAAGTATGTATGCACGTATGTATGCATGTATGTATGCACGTATGTATGCATGTATGTATGCACGTATGTATGCATGTATGCATGCACGTATGTACATGTATGTATGTACATGTATGTATGCACGTATGTATGCATGTATGTATGCACGTATGTACATGTATGTATGCATGTATGTACATGTATGTATGCACATATGTAAATGTATGTATGTATGTATGCATGTATGTACATGTATGTATGCATGTATATACATGTATGTATGTATGTATGTATGTACATGTATGTATGTATGTACATGTATGTATGTATGTATATGTATGTATGTATGTACATGTATGTATGTATGTATGTACATGTATGTATGTACATGTATGTATGTACATGTATGTATGTACATGTATGTATGTACATGTATGTGTATGCATGTATGTATGCATGTATATGCATGTATGTGTATGCATGTATGTATGCATGTATGTACATGTATGTATGCATGTATGTACATGTATGTATGCACGTATGTACATGTATGTATGCACGTATGTACATGTATGTATGCACGTATGTACATGTATGTATGCACGTATGTACATGTATGTATGTATGCATGTATGTATGTACATGTATGTATGCATGTATGTACATGTATGTATGCATGTATGTACATGTATGTATGCACGTATGTATGCACGTATGTACATGTATGTATGCACGTATGTACATGTATGTATGCACGTATGTACATGTATGTATGCACGTATGTATGCACGTATGTACATGTATGTATGCACGTATGTACATGTATGTATGCACGTATGTACATGTATGTATGCACGTATGTACATGTATGTATGCACGTATGTACATGTATGTATGCACGTATGTACATGTATGTATGCACGTATGTACATGTATGTATGCACGTATGTACATGTATGTATGCACGTATGTACGTGTATGTATGCACGTATGTACGTGTATGTATGCACGTATGTACGTGTATGTATGCACGTATGTACGTGTATGTATGCACGTATGTACGTGTATGTATGCACGTATGTACGTGTATGTATGCACGTATGTACGTGTATGTATGCACGTATGTACGTGTATGTATGCTCGTATGTACGTGTATGTATGCACGTATGTACGTGTATGTATGCACGTATGTACGTGTATGTATGCACGTATGTACGTGTATGTATGCACGTATGTATGCATGTATGTATGCACGTATGTATGCATGTATGTATGCACGTATGTACATGTATGTATGCACGTATGTACATGTATGTATGCACGTATGTACATGTATGTATGCACGTATGTATGCATGTATGTATGCATGTATATACATGTATGTATGCATGTATATACATGTATGTATGCATGTATATACATGTATGTATGTATGTATGTATGTACATGTATGTATGTATGTATGTATGTACATGTATGTATGTATGTATGTATGTATGTATGTATGTACATGTATGTATGTATGTATGTACATGTATGTATGTATGTACATGTATGTATGTATGTATGTGTATGTATGTATGTACATGTATGTATGTATGTATGTACATGTATGTATGTATGTACATGTATGTATGTATGTACATGTATGTATGTACATGTATGTATGTATGTACATGTATGTATGTACATGTATGTATGTACATGTATGTATGTATGTACATGTATGTATGTATGTATGTATGTACATGTATGTATGTATGTACATGTATGTATGTATGTATGTACATGTATGTATGTACATGTATGTATGTACATGTATGTGTATGCATGTATGTATGCATGTATATGCATGTATGTGTATGCATGTATGTATGCATGTATGTACATGTATGTATGCATGTATGTACATGTATGTATGTATGTATGCATGTATGCATGTATGTATGTATGCATGTATGTACATGTATGTATGTATGTATGTATGCATGTATGTATGTATGTATGTATGCATGTATGTACATGTATGTATGCATGTATGTATGCATGTATGTACATGTATGTATGCATGTATGTATGCATGTATGTACATGTATGTACATGTATGTATGTATGTACATGTATGTACATGTATGTATGTATGTACATGTATGTATGTGTATGTATGTACATGTATGTATGTATGTATGTATGTGTATGTATGTATGTATGTACATGTATGTATGTATGTATGTACATGTATGTATGTATGTATGTACATGTATGTATGTATGTATGTACATGTATGTATGTATGTATGTACATGTATGTATGTACATGTATGTATGTACATGTATGTATGTATGTATGTACATGTATGTATGTACATGTATGTATGTACATGTATGTGTATGCATGTATGTATGCATGTATATGCATGTATGTGTATGCATGTATGTATGCATGTATGTACATGTATGTATGCATGTATGTATGTATGCATGTATGCATGTATGTATGTATGCATGTATGTACATGTATGCATGTATGTACATGTATGTATGCATGTATGTATGCATGTATGTATGCATGTATGTACATGTATGTATGCATGTATGTACATGTATGTATGTATGTATGCATGTATGTACATGTATGTATGTATGTACATGTATGTATGTATGTATGTATGTGTATGTATGTATGTACATGTATGTATGTACATGTATGCATGTATGTATGCATGTATGTATGTATGCATGTATGTGCATGTATGTATGTATGCATGTATGTACATGTATGTACATGTATGTATGTATGCATGTATGTACATGTATGTATGCATGTATGTACATGTATGTATGTATGCATGTATGTACATGTATGTATGTATGCATGTATGTACATGTATGTATGTATGCATGTATGTACATGTATGTATGTATGCATGTATGTACATGTATGTATGTATGCATGTATGTACATGTATGTATGTATGCATGTATGTACATGTATGTATGTATGCATGTATGTACATGTATGTATGTATGCATGTATGTACATGTATGTATGTATGCATGTATGTACATGTATGTATGTATGCATGTATGTACATGTATGTATGTATGCATGTATGTACATGTATGTATGTATGCATGTATGTACATGTATGTATGTATGTATGTACATGTATGTATGCATGTATGTACATGTATGTATGCATGTATGTACATGTATGTATGCATGTATGTACATGTATGTATGTATGTATGTACATGTATGTATGTACATGTATGTATGTACATGTATGTATGTATGTACATGTATGTATGTATGTATGTATGTATGTACATGTATGTATGTATGTACATGTATGTATGTATGTATGTACATGTATGTATGTACATGTATGTATGTACATGTATGTGTATGCATGTATGTATGCATGTATATGCATGTATGTGTATGCATGTATGTATGCATGTATGTACATGTATGTATGCATGTATGTACATGTATGTATGTATGTATGCATGTATGCATGTATGTATGTATGTATGCATGTATGTACATGTATGTATGTATGTATGTATGCATGTATGTATGTATGTATGCATGTATGTACATGTATGTATGCATGTATGTATGCATGTATGTACATGTATGTATGCATGTATGTATGCATGTATGTACATGTATGTACATGTATGTATGCATGTATGTACATGTATGTATGCATTGATGTACATGTATGTATGCATGTATGTACATGTATGTATGCATGTATGCATGTATGTATGCATGTATGTACATGTATGTATGCATGTATGTACATGTATGTATGCATGTATGTACATGTATGTACATGTATGTATGCATGTATGTACATGTATGCATGTATGTACATGTATGTATGTACATGTATGTATGCATGTATGTACATGTATGTATGCATGTATGTACATGTATGTATGCATGTATGTACATGTATGTATGCATGTATGTACATGTATGTATGTATGCATGTATGTATGCATGTATGTATGTATGCACGTATGTACATGTACGTATGCATGTATGTACATGTACGTATGCATGTATGTACATGTACGTATGCATGTAAGTACATGTACGTATGCATGTACGTACATGTACGTATGCATGTACGTACATGTACGTATGCATGTACGTACATGTACGTATGCATGTACGTACATGTACGTATGCATGTACGTACATGTACGTATGCATGTACGTACATGTACGTATGCATGTACGTACATGTACGTATGCATGTACGTACATGTACGTATGCATGTACGTACATGTACGTATGCATGTACGTACATGTACGTATGCATGTACGTACATGTACGTATGCATGTATGTACATGTACGTATGCATGTATGTACACGTATGCATGCATGTATGTACATGTATGTATGCATGTATGTACATGTATGCATGCATGTATGTACATGTATGTATGTATGCTTGTATGTATTCATGTATGTACATGTATGTATGCATGTATGTACATGTATGTATGCATGTTGTATGTATGCATGTACGTATGCATGTATGCATGTACGTATGCATGTATTTATGTACGTATGCATGTATTTATGCACGTATGTACATGTATGTATGCACGTATGTATGCATGTATGTATGCACGTATGTACATGTATGTATGCACGTATGTACATGTATGTACATGTATGTGTACATATATGTATGTATGCACGTATGTACATGTATGTATGCATGTATGTATGTACATGTATGTATGCATGTATGTATGTATGTACATGTATGTATGCATGTATGTATGCATGTATGTACATGTATGTATGCATGTATGTACATGTATGTATGCATGTATGTATGTATGCATGTATGTATGCATGTATGTACATGTATGTATGCATGTATGTACATGTATGTATGCATGTATGTACATGTATGTATGCATGTATGTACATGTATGTATGCATGTATGTACATGTATGTATGCATGTATGTACATGTATGTATGCATGTATGTACATGTATGTATGCATGTATGTACATGTATGTATGCATGTATGTACATGTATGTATGCATGTATGTACATGTATGTATGCATGTATGTACATGTATGTATGCATGTATGTACATGTATGTATGCATGTATGTACATGTATGTATGCATGTATGTATGCATGTATGTACATGTATGTATGCATGTATGTACATGTATGTATGCATGTATGTACATGTATGTATGTATGCATGTATGTACATGTATGTATGTATGCATGTATGTACATGTATGTATGCATGTATGTATGCATGTATGTACATGTATGTATGCATGTATGTACATGTATGTATGAATGTATGTACATGTATGTATGTACATGTATGTATGCATGTATGTACATGTATGTATGCATGTATGTACATGTATGTATGCATGTATGTACATGTATGTATGCATGTATGTACATGTATGTATGCATGTATGTACATGTATGTATGCATGTATGCATGTATGTATGCATGTATGTACATGTATGTATGCATGTATGTACATGTATGTATGCATGTATGTACATGTATGTACATGTATGTATGCATGTATGTACATGTATGCATGTATGTACATGTATGTATGTACATGTATGTATGCATGTATGTACATGTATGTATGCATGTATGTACATGTATGTATGCATGTATGTACATGTATGTATGCATGTATGTACAGGTATGTATGCATGTATGTACATGTATGTATGCATGTATGTACATGTATGTATGCATGTATGTACATGTATGTATGCATGTATGTACATGTATGTATGTACATGTATGTATGCATGTATGTACATGTATGTATGCATGTATGTACATGTATGTATGCATGTATGTACATGTATGTATGCATGTATGTACATGTATGTATGTATGTACATGTATGTATGTATGTATGTATGCATGTATGTACATGTATGTATGCATGTATGTACATGTATGTATGCATGTATGTACATGTATGTATGCATGTATGTACATGTATGTATGCATGTATGTACATGTATGTATGCATGTATGTACATGTATGTATGCATGTATGTACATGTACGTATGCATGTATGTACATGTACGTATGCATGTACGTACATGTACGTATGCATGTACGTACATGTACGTATGCATGTACGTACATGTACGTATGCATGTACGTACATGTACGTATGCATGTACGTACATGTACGTATGCATGTACGTACATGTACGTATGCATGTACGTACATGTACGTATGCATGTACGTACATGTACGTATGCATGTACGTACATGTACGTATGCATGTACGTACATGTACGTATGCATGTACGTACATGTACGTATGCATGTACGTACATGTACGTATGCATGTACGTACATGTACGTATGCATGTATGTACATGTACGTATGCATGTATGTACACGTATGCATGCATGTATGTACATGTATGTATATGTATGTATGCATGTATGTACATGTATGCATGTATGTATGTACATGTATGTATGCATGTATGTATGTATGCATGTATGTATGTATGTACATGTATGTATGCATGTATGTATGCATGTATGTACATGTATGTATGTATGTATGCATGTATGTATGCATGTATGTACATGTATGTATGCATGTATGTACATGTATGTATGCATGTATGTATATGTATGTATGCATGTATGTATATGTATGTATGCATGTATGTACATGTATGTATGCATGTATGTATGCATGTATGTATGCATGTATGTATATGTATGTATGCATGTATGTACATGTATGTATATGTATGTATGCATGTATGTACATGTATGTACATGTATGTATGCATGTATGTACATGTATGTATGCATGTATGTACATGTATGTATGCATGTATGTACATGTATGTATGCATGTATGTACATGTATGTATGCATGTATGTACATGTATGTATGCATGTATGTACATGTATGTATGCATGTATGTACATGTATGTATGCATGTATGTACATGTATGTATGCATGTATGTACATGTATGTATGTATGCATGTATGTACATGTATGTATGCATGCATGTATGTACATGTAAGTATGCATGTATGTATGCATGTATGTGTATGTATGCATGTATGTACATGTATGTATGCATGTATGTACATGTATGTATGCATGTATGTACATGTATGTATGCATGTATGTACATGTATGTATGCATGTATGTACATGTATGTATGCATGTATGTACATGTATGTATGCATGTATGTACATGTATGTATGCATGTATGTACATGTATGTATGCATGTATGTACATGTATGTATGCATGTATGTACATGTATGTATGCATGTATGTACATGTATGTATGTATGCATGTATGTACATGTATGTACATGTATGCATGTATGCATGTATGTACATGTATGCATGTATGCATGTATGTACATGTATGCATGTATGTACATGTATGTATGTATGTACATGTATGTATGTACATGTATGTATGTATGTACATGTATGTATGTATGTACATGTATGTATGTATGTACATGTATGTATGTATGTACATGTATGTACATGTATGTATGTATGTACATGTATGTATGTATGTATGTACATGTATGTATGTATGTATGTATGTACATGTATGTATGTATGTACATGTATGTATGTACATGTATGTATGTACATGTATGTATGTACATGTATGTATGTACATGTATGTATGTACATGTATGTATGTACATGTATGTATGTATGTACATGTATGTACATGTATGTATGTATGTATGTATATGTATGTACATGTATGTGTATGTATGCATGTATATGCATGTATGTATGCATGTATATGCATGTATGTGTGCATGTATGTATGCATGTATGTACATGTATGTATGCATGTATGTACATGTATGTATGCATGTATGTATGTATGCATGTATGTATGTATGCATGTATGTACATGTATGTACATGTATGTATGCATGTATGTATGCATGTATGTATGCATGTATGAATGCATGTACATGTATGTATGCATGTATGTATGCATGTATGTACATGTATGTATGCATGTATGTACATGTATGTATGCATGTATGTACATGTATGTATGCATGTATGTACATGTATGTATGCATGTATGTATGTACATGTATGTATGCATGTATGTACATGTATGTATGCATGTATGTACATGTATGTATGCATGTATGTACATGTATGTATGCATGTATGTACATGTATGTATGCATGTATGTACATGTATGTATGCATGTATGTACATGTATGTATGCATGTATGTACATGTATGTATGCATGTATGTACATGTATGTATGCATGTATGTACATGTATGTATGCATGTATGTGCATGTATGTATGCATGTATGTACATGTATGTATGCATGTATGTACATGTATGTATGCATGTATGTACATGTGTGTATGCATGTATGTACATGTGTGTATGCATGTATGTACATGTATGTATGCATGTATGTACATGTATGTATGCATGTATGTATGCATGTATGTATGCACGTGTATGCATGTATGTATGCACGTGTATGCATGTATGTATGCACGTGTATGCATGTATGTATGCACGTATGTACATGTATGTATGTACGTATGTACATGTATGTATGCACGTATGTACATGTATGTATGCACGTATGTACATGTATGTATGCACGTATGTACATGTATGTATGCACGTATGTACATGTATGTATGCACGTATGTACATGTATGTATGCATGTATGTATGCATGTATGTATGCATGTATGTACATGTATGTATGCATGTATGTACATGTATGTATGCATGTATGTACATGTATGTATGTATGCATGTATGTACATGTATGTATGTATGCATGTATGTACATGTATGTATGCATGTATGTACATGTATGTATGCATGTATGTACATGTATGTATGCATGTATGTACATGTATGTATGCATGTATGTACATGTATGTATGCATGTATGTACATGTATGTATGCATGTATGTACATGTATGTATGCATGTATGTACATGTATGCATGTATGTACATGTATGTATGCATGTATGTACATGTATGTATGCATGCATGTATGTACATGTATGTATGTACATGTATGTATGCATGTATGTACATGTATGTATGTATGCATGTATGTACATGTATGTATGCACGTATGTACATGTATGTATGTATGCATGTATGTACATGTATGTATGTATGCATGTATGTACATGCATGTATGCATGTATGTATGCACGTATGTACATGTATGTATGCACGTATGTACATGTATGTATGCACGTATGTACATGTATGTATGCACGTATGTACATGTATGTATGCACGTATGTACATGTATGTATGCACGTATGTATGCATGTATGTATGCACGTAAGTACACGTATGTATGCACGTATGTACACGTATGTACATGTATGTATGCACGTATGTACGTGTATGTATGCACGTATGTACGTGTATGTATGCACGTATGTACGTGTATGTATGCACGTATGTACGTGTATGTATGCACGTATGTACGTGTATGTATGCACGTATGTACGTGTATGTATGCACGTATGTACGTGTATGTATGCACGTATGTACGTGTATGTATGCACGTATGTACGTGTATGTATGCACGTATGTATGCAAGTATGTATGCACGTATGTATGCATGTATGTATGCACGTATGTATGCATGTATGTATGCACGTATGTATGCATGTATGCATGCACGTATGTACATGTATGTATGTACATGTATGTATGCACGTATGTATGCATGTATGTATGCACGTATGTACATGTATGTATGCATGTATGTACATGTATGTATGCACATATGTAAATGTATGTATGTATGTATGCATGTATGTACATGTATGTATGCATGTATATACATGTATGTATGTATGTATGTATGTACATGTATGTATGTATGTACATGTATGTATGTATGTACATGTATGTATGTATGTACATGTATGTATGTATGTATGTACATGTATGTATGTATGTATGTATGTACATGTATGTATGTACATGTATGTATGTACATGTATGTATGTACATGTATGTATGTACATGTATGTGTATGCATGTATGTATGCATGTATATGCATGTATGTGTATGCATGTATGTATGCATGTATGTACATGTATGTATGCATGTATGTACATGTATGTATGCACGTATGTACATGTATGTATGCACGTATGTACATGTATGTATGCACGTATGTACATGTATGTATGCACGTATGTACATGTATGTATGTATGCATGTATGTATGTACATGTATGTATGCATGTATGTACATGTATGTATGCATGTATGTACATGTATGTATGCACGTATGTATGCACGTATGTACATGTATGTATGTACATGTATGTATGCACGTATGTACATGTATGTATGCACGTATGTATGCACGTATGTACATGTATGTATGCACGTATGTACATGTATGTATGCACGTATGTACATGTATGTATGCACGTATGTACATGTATGTATGCACGTATGTACATGTATGTATGCACGTATGTACATGTATGTATGCACGTATGTACATGTATGTATGCACGTATGTACATGTATGTATGCACGTATGTACGTGTATGTATGCACGTATGTACGTGTATGTATGCACGTATGTACGTGTATGTATGCACGTATGTACGTGTATGTATGCACGTATGTACGTGTATGTATGCACGTATGTACGTGTATGTATGCACGTATGTACGTGTATGTATGCACGTATGTACGTGTATGTATGCTCGTATGTACGTGTATGTATGCACGTATGTACGTGTATGTATGCACGTATGTACGTGTATGTATGCACGTATGTACGTGTATGTATGCACGTATGTATGCATGTATGTATGCACGTATGTATGCATGTATGTATGCACGTATGTACATGTATGTATGCACGTATGTACATGTATGTATGCACGTATGTACATGTATGTATGCACGTATGTATGCATGTATGTATGCATGTATATACATGTATGTATGCATGTATATACATGTATGTATGCATGTATATACATGTATGTATGTATGTATGTATGTATGTACATGTATGTATGTATGTATGTATGTATGTATGTATGTACATGTATGTATGTATGTATGTACATGTATGTATGTATGTACATGTATGTATGTATGTGTATGTATGTATGTACATGTATGTATGTATGTACATGTATGTATGTATGTACATGTATGTATGTACATGTATGTATGTATGTACATGTATGTATGTACATGTATGTATGTACATGTATGTATGTATGTACATGTATGTATGTATGTATGTATGTACATGTATGTATGTATGTACATGTATGTATGTATGTATGTACATGTATGTATGTACATGTATGTATGTACATGTATGTGTATGCATGTATGTATGCATGTATATGCATGTATGTGTATGCATGTATGTATGCATGTATGTACATGTATGTATGCATGAATGTACATGTATGTATGTATGTATGCATGTATGCATGTATGTATGTATGCATGTATGTACATGTATGTATGTATGTATGTATGCATGTATGTATGTATGTATGCATGTATGTACATGTATGTATGCATGTATGTACATGTATGTATGCATGTATGTATGCATGTATGTACATGTATGTACATGTATGTATGTATGTACATGTATGTATGTATGTACATGTATGTATGTATGTACATGTATGTATGTGTATGTATGTACATGTATGTATGTATGTATGTATGTGTATGTATGTATGTATGTACATGTATGTATGTACATGTATGTATGTATGTATGTATGTACATGTATGTATGTATGTATGTACATGTATGTATGTATGTATGTACATGTATGTATGTATGTATGTACATGTATGTATGTATGTACATGTATGTATGTACATGTATGTATGTATGTATGTACATGTATGTATGTACATGTATGTATGTACATGTATGTGTATGCATGTATGTATGCATGTATATGCATGTATGTGTATGCATGTATGTATGCATGTATGTACATGTATGTATGCATGTATGTATGTATGCATGTATGCATGTATGTATGTATGCATGTATGTACATGTATGTATGCATGTATGTATGCATGTATGTATGCATGTATGTACATGTATGTATGCATGTATGTACATGTATGTATGTATGTATGCATGTATGTACATGTATGTATGTATGTATGTACATGTATGTATGTATGTATGTATGTGTATGTATGTATGTACATGTATGTATGTACATGTATGCATGTATGTATGCATGTATGTATGTATGCATGTATGTGCATGTATGTATGTATGCATGTATGTACATGTATGTACATGTATGTATGTATGCATGTATGTACATGTATGTATGCATGTATGTACATGTATGTATGTATGCATGTATGTACATGTATGTATGTATGCATGTATGTACATGTATGTATGTATGCATGTATGTACATGTATGTATGTATGCATGTATGTACATGTATGTATGTATGCATGTATGTACATGTATGTATGTATGCATGTATGTACATGTATGTATGTATGCATGTATGTACATGTATGTATGTATGCATGTATGTACATGTATGTATGTATGCATGTATGTACATGTATGTATGTATGCATGTATGTACATGTATGTATGTATGCATGTATGTACATGTATGTATGTATGCATGTATGTACATGTATGTATGTATGCATGTATGTACATGTATGTATGTATGCATGTATGTACATGTATGTATGTATGTATGTACATGTATGTATGCATGTATGTACATGTATGTATGCATGTATGTACATGTATGTATGCATGTATGTACATGTATGTATGCATGTATGTACATGTATGTATGCATGTATGTACATGTATGTATGCATGTATGTACATGTATGTATGCATGTATGTACATGTATGTATGCATGTATGTACATGTATGTATGCATGTATGTACATGTATGTACATGTATGTATGCATGTATGTATGTATGTATGCATGTATGTACATGTATGTATGCATGTATGTACATGTATGTATGCATGTATGTACATGTATGTATGTATGCATGTATGTACATGTATGTATGTATGCATGTATGTATGCATGTATGTATGCATGTATGTATGTATGCACGTATGTACATGTACGTATGCATGTATGTACATGTACGTATGCATGTATGTACATGTACGTATGCATGTAAGTACATGTACGTATGCATGTACGTATGCATGTACGTACATGTACGTATGCATGTACGTACATGTACGTATGCATGTACGTACATGTACGTATGCATGTACGTACATGTACGTATGCATGTACGTACATGTACGTATGCATGTACGTACATGTACGTATGCATGTACGTACATGTACGTATGCATGTACGTACATGTACGTATGCATGTACGTACATGTACGTATGCATGTATGTACATGTACGTATGCATGTATGTACACGTATGCATGCATGTATGTACATGTATGTATGCATGTATGTACATGTATGCATGCATGTATGTACATGTATGTATGTATGCTTGTATGTATTCATGTATGTACATGTATGTATGCATGTATGTACATGTATGTATGCATGTTGTATGTATGCATGTATGTATGCATGTTGTATGTATGCATGTACGTATGCATGTATGCATGTACGTATGCATGTATTTATGTACGTATGCATGTATTTATGCACGTATGTACATGTATGTATGCACGTATGTATGCATGTATGTATGCACGTATGTACATGTATGTATGCACGTATGTACATGTATGTACATGTATGTGTACATATATGTATGTATGCACGTATGTACATGTATGTATGCATGTATGTATGTACATGTATGTATGCATGTATGTATGTATGTACATGTATGTATGCATGTATGTATGCATGTATGTACATGTATGTATGCATGTATGTACATGTATGTATGCATGTATGTATGCATGTATGTATATGTATGTATGCATGTATGTACATGTATGTATGCATGTATGTACATGTATGTATGCATGTATGTATGCATGTATGTACATGTATGTATGCATGTATGTACATGTATGTATGCATGTATGTACATGTATGTATGCATGTATGTACATGTATGTATGCATGTATGTACATGTATGTATGCATGTATGTACATGTATGTATGCATGTATGTACATGTATGTATGCATGTATGTACATGTATGTATGCATGTATGTACATGTATGTATGCATGTATGTACATGTATGTATGCATGTATGTACATGTATGTATGTATGCATGTATGTACATGTATGTATGTATGCATGTATGTACATGTATGTATGCATGTATGTATGCATGTATGTACATGTATGTATGCATGTATGTACATGTATGTATGAATGTATGTACATGTATGTATGCATGTATGTACATGTATGTATGCATGTATGTACATGTATGTATGCATGTATGTACATGTATGTATGCATGTATGTACATGTATGTATGCATGTATGCATGTATGTATGCATGTATGTACATGTATGTATGCATGTATGTACATGTATGTATGCATGTATGTACATGTATGTACATGTATGTATGCATGTATGTACATGTATGCATGTATGTACATGTATGTATGTACATGTATGTATGCATGTATGTACATGTATGTATGCATGTATGTACATGTATGTATGCATGTATGTACATGTATGTATGCATGTATGTACATGTATGTATGCATGTATGTACATGTATGTATGCATGTATGTACATGTATGTATGCATGTATGTACATGTATGTATGCATGTATGTACATGTATGTATGCATGTATGTACATGTATGTATGCATGTATGTACATGTATGTATGCATGTATGTACATGTATGTATGCATGTATGTACATGTATGTATGCATGTATGTACATGTATGTATGTACATGTATGTATGCATGTATGTACATGTATGTATGCATGTATGTACATGTATGTATGCATGTATGTACATGTATGTATGCATGTATGTACATGTATGTATGTATGTACATGTATGTATGTACATGTATGTATGCATGTATGTACATGTATGTATGCATGTATGTACATGTATGTATGCATGTATGTACATGTATGTATGCATGTATGTACATGTATGTATGCATGTATGTACATGTATGTATGCATGTATGTACATGTATGTATGCATGTATGTACATGTACGTATGCATGTATGTACATGTACGTATGCATGTACGTACATGTACGTATGCATGTACGTACATGTACGTATGCATGTACGTACATGTACGTATGCATGTACGTACATGTACGTATGCATGTACGTACATGTACGTACATGTACGTATGCATGTACGTACATGTACGTATGCATGTATGTACATGTACGTATGCATGTATGTACACGTATGCATGCATGTATGTACATGTATGCATGCATGTATGTACATGTATGTATGCATGTATGTACATGTATGCATGCATGTATGTACATGTATGTATGTATGCTTGTATGTATGTATGTATGCTTGTATGTATTCATGTATGTACATGTATGTATGCATGTATGTACATGTATGTATGCATGTTGTATGTATGCATGTACGTATGCATGTATGCATGTACGTATGCATGTATTTATGTACGTATGCATGTATTTATGCACGTATGTACATGTATGTATGCACGTATGTATGCATGTATGTATGCACGTATGTACATGTATGTATGCACGTATGTACATGTATGTACATGTATGTGTACATGTATGTATGTATGCACGTATGTACATGTATGTATGCATGTATGTATGTACATGTATGTATGCATGTATGTATGTATGCATGTATGTATGTATGTACATGTATGTATGCATGTATGTATGCATGTATGTACATGTATGTATGTATGTATGCATGTATGTATGCATGTATGTACATGTATGTATGCATGTATGTACATGTATGTATGCATGTATGTACATGTATGTATGCATGTATGTATATGTATGTATGCATGTATGTACATGTATGTATGCATGTATGTATGCATGTATGTATATGTATGTATGCATGTATGTACATGTATGTATATGTATGTATGCATGTATGTACATGTATGTACATGTATGTATGCATGTATGTACATGTATGTATGCATGTATGTACATGTATGTATGCATGTATGTACATGTATGTATGCATGTATGTACATGTATGTATGCATGTATGTATGCATGTATGTACATGTATGTATGCATGTATGTACATGTATGTATGCATGTATGTACATGTATGTATGCATGTATGTACATGTATGTATGCATGCATGTATGTACATGTATGTATGCATGTATGTATGCATGTATGTGTATGTATGCATGTATGTACGTGTATGTATGCATGTATGTACATGTATGTATGCATGTATGTACATGTATGTATGCATGTATGTACATGTATGTATGCATGTATGTACATGTATGTATGCATGTATGTACATGTATGTATGCATGTATGTACATGTATGTATGCATGTATGTACATGTATGTATGCATGTATGTACATGTATGTATGCATGTATGTACATGTATGTATGCATGTATGTACATGTATGTATGCATGTATGTACATGTATGTATGCATGTATGTACATGTATGTACATGTATGCATGTATGCATGTATGTACATGTATGCATGTATGTACATGTATGTATGTATGTACATGTATGTATGTACATGTATGTATGTATGTACATGTATGTATGTATGTACATGTATGTATGTATGTACATGTATGTACATGTATGTATGTATGTACATGTATGTACATGTATGTATGTATGTATGTATGTACATGTATGTATGTATGTACATGTATGTATGTACATGTATGTATGTACATGTATGTATGTACATGTATGTATGTACATGTATGTATGTACATGTATGTATGTATGTACATGTATGTATGTATGTACATGTATGTACATGTATGTATGTATGTATGTATATGTATGTACATGTATGTGTATGTATGCATGTATATGCATGTATGTATGCATGTATATGCATGTATGTGTGCATGTATGTATGCATGTATGTACATGTATGTATGCATGTATGTACATGTATGTATGCATGTATGTATGTATGCATGTATGTATGTATGCATGTATGTATGCATGTATGTATGCATGTATGTATGCATGTATGTATGCATGTATGAATGCATGTACATGTATGTATGCATGTATGTATGCATGTATGTACATGTATGTATGCATGTATGTACATGTATGTATGCATGTATGTACATGTATGTATGCATGTATGTACATGTATGTATGCATGTATGTACATGTATGTATGCATGTATGTACATGTATGTATGCATGTATGTACATGTATGTATGCATGTATGTACATGTATGTATGCATGTATGTACATGTATGTATGCATGTATGTACATGTATGTATGCATGTATGTACATGTATGTATGCATGTATGTACATGTATGTATGCATGTATGTACATGTATGTATGCATGTATGTACATGTATGTATGCATGTATGTACATGTGTGTATGCATGTATGTACATGTGTGTATGCATGTATGTACATGTATGTATGCATGTATGTACATGTATGTATGCATGTATGTATGCATGTATGTATGCACGTGTATGCATGTATGTATGCACGTGTATGCATGTATGTATGCACGTGTATGCATGTATGTATGCACGTATGTACATGTATGTATGTACGTATGTACATGTATGTATGCACGTATGTACATGTATGTATGCACGTATGTACATGTATGTATGCACGTATGTACATGTATGTATGCACGTATGTACATGTATGTATGCACGTATGTACATGTATGTATGCATGTATGTATGCATGTATGTATGCATGTATGTATGCATGTATGTACATGTATGTATGCATGTATGTACATGTATGTATGCATGTATGTACATGTATGTATGTATGCATGTATGTACATGTATGTATGTATGCATGTATGTACATGTATGTATGCATGTATGTACATGTATGTATGCATGTATGTACATGTATGTATGCATGTATGTACATGTATGTATGCATGTATGTACATGTATGTATGCATGTATGTACATGTATGTATGCATGCATGTATGTACATGTATGTATGTACATGTATGTATGCATGTATGTACATGTATGTATGTATGCATGTATGTACATGTATGTATGCATGTATGTACATGTATGTATGCATGTATGTACATGTATGTACATGTATGTATGCATGTATGTACATGTATGTATGCATGTATGTACATGTATGTATGCATGCATGTATGTACATGTATGTATGTACATGTATGTATGCATGTATGTACATGTATGTATGTATGCATGTATGTACATGTATGTATGCACGTATGTACATGTATGTATGTATGCATGTATGTACATGTATGTATGTATGCATGTATGTACATGCATGTATGCATGTATGTATGCACGTATGTACATGTATGTATGCACGTATGTACATGTATGTATGCACGTATGTACATGTATGTATGCACGTATGTACATGTATGTATGCACGTATGTACATGTATGTATGCACGTATGTATGCATGTATGTATGCACGTAAGTACACGTATGTATGCACGTATGTACACGTATGTACATGTATGTATGCACGTATGTACATGTATGTATGCACGTATGTACGTGTATGTATGCACGTATGTACGTGTATGTATGCACGTATGTACGTGTATGTATGCACGTATGTACGTGTATGTATGCACGTATGTACGTGTATGTATGCACGTATGTACGTGTATGTATGCACGTATGTACGTGTATGTATGCACGTATGTACGTGTATGTATGCACGTATGTATGCAAGTATGTATGCACGTATGTATGCATGTATGTATGCACGTATGTATGCATGTATGTATGCACGTATGTATGCATGTATGCATGCACGTATGTACATGTATGTATGTACATGTATGTATGCACGTATGTATGCATGTATGTATGCACGTATGTACATGTATGTATGCATGTATGTACATGTATGTATGCACATATGTAAATGTATGTATGTATGTATGCATGTATGTACATGTATGTATGCATGTATATACATGTATGTATGTATGTATGTATGTACATGTATGTATGTATGTACATGTATGTATGTATGTACATGTATGTATGTATGTATGTACATGTATGTATGTATGTATGTACATGTATGTATGTACATGTATGTATGTACATGTATGTATGTACATGTATGTATGTACATGTATGTGTATGCATGTATGTATGCATGTATATGCATGTATGTGTATGCATGTATGTATGCATGTATGTACATGTATGTATGCATGTATGTACATGTATGTATGCACGTATGTACATGTATGTATGCACGTATGTACATGTATGTATGCACGTATGTACATGTATGTATGCACGTATGTACATGTATGTATGTATGCATGTATGTATGTACATGTATGTATGCATGTATGTACATGTATGTATGCATGTATGTACATGTATGTATGCACGTATGTATGCACGTATGTACATGTATGTATGCACGTATGTACATGTATGTATGCACGTATGTACATGTATGTATGCACGTATGTATGCACGTATGTACGTATGTATGCACGTATGTACATGTATGTATGCACGTATGTACATGTATGTATGCACGTATGTACATGTATGTATGCACGTATGTACATGTATGTATGCACGTATGTACATGTATGTATGCACGTATGTACATGTATGTATGCACGTATGTATGCATGTATGTATGCACGTAAGTACACGTATGTATGCACGTATGTACACGTATGTACATGTATGTATGCACGTATGTACATGTATGTATGCACGTATGTACATGTATGTATGCACGTATGTACATGTATGTATGCACGTATGTACGTGTATGTATGCACGTATGTACGTGTATGTATGCACGTATGTACGTGTATGTATGCACGTATGTACGTGTATGTATGCACGTATGTACGTGTATGTATGCACGTATGTACGTGTATGTATGCTCGTATGTACGTGTATGTATGCACGTATGTACGTGTATGTATGCACGTATGTACGTGTATGTATGCACGTATGTACGTGTATGTATGCACGTATGTATGCATGTATGTATGCACGTATGTATGCATGTATGTATGCACGTATGTACATGTATGTATGCACGTATGTACATGTATGTATGCACGTATGTACATGTATGTATGCACGTATGTATGCATGTATGTATGCACGTATATACATGTATGTATGCATGTATATACATGTATGTATGCATGTATATACATGTATGTATGCATGTATATACATGTATGTATGTATGTATGTATGTATGTACATGTATGTATGTATGTATGTATGTATGTACATGTATGTATGTATGTATGTACATGTATGTATGTATGTACATGTATGTATGTATATGTATGTATGTACGTGTATGTATGTATGTACATGTATGTATGTATGTACATGTATGTATGTATGTACATGTATGTATGTATGTACATGTATGTATGTACATGTATGTATGTATGTACATGTATGTATGTACATGTATGTATGTATGTACATGTATGTATGTATGTATGTATGTACATGTATGTATGTATGTATGTACATGTATGTATGTATGTATGTACATGTATGTATGTACATGTATGTATGTACATGTATGTGTATGCATGTATGTATGCATGTATATGCATGTATGTGTATGCATGTATGTATGCATGTATGTACATGTATGTATGCATGTATGTACATGTATGTATGTATGTATGCATGTATGCATGTATGTATGTATGCATGTATGTACATGTATGTATGTATGTATGTATGCATGTATGTATGTATGCATGTATGTACATGTATGTATGCATGTATGTATGCATGTATGTACATGTATGTATGCATGTATGTATGCATGTATGTACATGTATGTACATGTATGTATGTATGTACATGTATGTATGTATGTACATGTATGTATGTATGTACATGTATGTATGTGTATGTATGTACATGTATGTATGTATGTATGTATGTGTATGTATGTATGTATGTACATGTATGTATGTATGTATGTACATGTATGTATGTACATGTATGTATGTATGTATGTACATGTATGTATGTATGTATGTACATGTATGTATGTATGTATGTACATGTATGTATGTATGTATGTACATGTATGTATGTACATGTATGTATGTACATGTATGTATGTATGTATGTACATGTATGTATGTACATGTATGTATGTACATGTATGTGTATGCATGTATGTATGCATGTATATGCATGTATGTGTATGCATGTATGTATGCATGTATGTACATGTATGTATGCATGTATGTATGTATGCATGTATGCATGTATGTATGTATGCATGTATGTACATGTATGCATGTATGTACATGTATGTATGCATGTATGTATGCATGTATGTATGCATGTATGTACATGTATGTATGCATGTATGTACATGTATGTATGTATGTATGCATGTATGTACATGTATGTATGTATGTATGTACATGTATGTATGTATGTATGTATGTGTATGTATGTATGTACATGTATGTATGTACATGTATGCATGTATGTATGCATGTATGTATGTATGCATGTATGTGCATGTATGTGTGTATGCATGTATGTACATGTATGTACATGTATGTATGTATGCATGTATGTACATGTATGTATGCATGTATGTACATGTATGTATGTATGCATGTATGTACATGTATGTATGTATGCATGTATGTACATGTATGTATGTATGCATGTATGTACATGTATGTATGTATGCATGTATGTACATGTATGTATGTATGCATGTATGTACATGTATGTATGTATGCATGTATGTACATGTATGTATGTATGCATGTATGTACATGTATGTATGTATGCATGTATGTACATGTATGTATGTATGCATGTATGTACATGTATGTATGTATGCATGTATGTACATGTATGTATGTATGCATGTATGTACATGTATGTATGTATGCATGTATGTACATGTATGTATGTATGCATGTATGTACATGTATGTATGTATGCATGTATGTATGTATGCATGTATGTACATGTATGTATGCATGTATGTACATGTATGTATGCATGTATGTACATGTATGTATGCATGTATGTACATGTATGTATGCATGTATGTACATGTATGTATGCATGTATGTACATGTATGTATGCATGTATGTACATGTATGTATGCATGTATGTACATGTATGTATGCATGTATGTACATGTATGTACATGTATGTATGCATGTATGTATGTATGTATGCATGTATGTACATGTATGTATGCATGTATGTACATGTATGTATGCATGTATGTACATGTATGTATGTATGCATGTATGTATGCATGTATGTATGTATGCACGTATGTACATGTACGTATGCATGTATGTACATGTACGTATGCATGTATGTACATGTACGTATGCATGTAAGTACATGTACGTATGCATGTACGTACATGTACGTATGCATGTACGTACATGTACGTATGCATGTACGTACATGTACGTATGCATGTACGTACATGTACGTATGCATGTACGTACATGTACGTATGCATGTACGTACATGTACGTATGCATGTACGTACATGTACGTATGCATGTACGTACATGTACGTATGCATGTACGTACATGTACGTATGCATGTATGTACACGTATGCATGCATGTATGTACATGTATGTATGCATGTATGTACATGTATGCATGCATGTATGTACATGTATGTATGTATGCTTGTATGTATTCATGTATGTACATGTATGTATGCATGTATGTACATGTATGTATGCATGTTGTATGTATGCATGTACGTATGCATGTATGCATGTACGTATGCATGTATTTATGTACGTATGCATGTATTTATGCACGTATGTACATGTATGTATGCACGTATGTATGCATGTATGTATGCACGTATGTACATGTATGTATGCACGTATGTACATGTATGTACATGTATGTGTACATATATGTATGTATGCACGTATGTACATGTATGTATGCATGTATGTATGTACATGTATGTATGCATGTATGTATGTATGTACATGTATGTATGCATGTATGTATGCATGTATGTACATGTATGTATGCATGTATGTACATGTATGTATGCATGTATGTATGCATGTATGTATATGTATGTATGCATGTATGTACATGTATGTATGCATGTATGTACATGTATGTATGCATGTATGTACATGTATGTATGCATGTATGTACATGTATGTATGCATGTATGTACATGTATGTATGCATGTATGTACATGTATGTATGCATGTATGTACATGTATGTATGCATGTATGTACATGTATGTATGCATGTATGTACATGTATGTATGCATGTATGTACATGTATGTATGCATGTATGTACATGTATGTATGCATGTATGTACATGTATGTATGCATGTATGTACATGTATGTATGCATGTATGTACATGTATGTATGCATGTATGTACATGTATGTATGCATGTATGTACATGTATGTATGTATGCATGTATGTACATGTATGTATGTATGCATGTATGTACATGTATGTATGTATGCATGTATGTACATGTATGTATGCATGTATGTATGCATGTATGTACATGTATGTATGCATGTATGTACATGTATGTATGAATGTATGTACATGTATGTATGTACATGTATGTATGCATGTATGTACATGTATGTATGCATGTATGTACATGTATGTATGCATGTATGTACATGTATGTATGCATGTATGTACATGTATGTATGCATGTATGTACATGTATGTATGCATGTATGTACATGTATGTATGCATGTATGTACATGTATGTATGCATGTATGTACATGTATGTATGCATGTATGTACATGTATGTATGCATGTATGTACATGTATGTATGCATGTATGTACATGTATGTATGCATGTATGTACATGTATGTATGTATGCATGTATGTACATGTATGTACATGTATGTATGCATGTATGTACATGTATGTATGTACATGTATGTACATGTATGTATGTACATGTATGTATGCATGTATGTACATGTATGTATGCATGTATGTACATGTATGTATGCATGTATGTACATGTATGTATGCATGTATGTACATGTATGTATGCATGTATGTACATGTATGTATGCATGTATGTACATGTATGTATGCATGTATGTACATGTATGTATGCATGTATGTACATGTATGTATGCATGTATGTACATGTATGTATGCATGTATGTACATGTATGTATGCATGTATGTACATGTATGTATGCATGTATGTACATGTATGTATGTATGCATGTATGTACATGTATGTATGTATGCATGTATGTACATGTATGTACATGTATGCATGTATGCATGTATGTACATGTATGCATGTATGTACATGTATGCATGTATGTACATGTATGTATGTATGTACATGTATGTATGTACATGTATGTATGTATGTACATGTATGTATGTATGTACATGTATGTACATGTATGTATGTATGTACATGTATGTATGTATGTATGTATGTACATGTATGTATGTATGTATGTATGTACATGTATGTATGTATGTACATGTATGTATGTACATGTATGTATGTACATGTATGTATGTACATGTATGTATGTATGTACATGTATGTATGTATGTACATGTATGTATGTATGTACATGTATGTACATGTATGTATGTATGTATGTATGTATATGTATGTACATGTATGTGTATGTATGCATGTATATGCATGTATGTATGCATGTATATGCATGTATGTGTGCATGTATGTATGCATGTATGTACATGTATGTATGCATGTATGTACATGTATGTATGCATGTATGTATGTATGCATGTATGTATGTATGCATGTATGTACATGTATGTACATGTATGTATGCATGTATGTATGCATGTATGTATGCATGTATGAATGCATGTACATGTATGTATGCATGTATGTATGCATGTATGTACATGTATGTATGCATGTATGTACATGTATGTATGCATGTATGTACATGTATGTATGCATGTATGTACATGTATGTATGCATGTATGTACATGTATGTATGCATGTATGTACATGTATGTATGCATGTATGTACATGTATGTATGCATGTATGTACATGTATGTATGCATGTATGTACATGTATGTATGCATGTATGTACATGTATGTATGCATGTATGTACATGTATGTATGCATGTATGTACATGTATGTATGCATGTATGTACATGTATGTATGCATGTATGTACATGTATGTATGCATGTATGTACATGTATGTATGCATGTATGTACATGTGTGTATGCATGTATGTACATGTGTGTATGCATGTATGTACATGTGTGTATGCATGTATGTACATGTGTGTATGCATGTATGTACATGTATGTATGCATGTATGTATGCATGTATGTATGCACGTGTATGCATGTATGTATGCACGTGTATGCATGTATGTATGCACGTGTATGCATGTATGTATGCACGTATGTACATGTATGTATGCACGTATGTACATGTATGTATGCACGTATGTACATGTATGTATGCACGTATGTACATGTATGTATGCACGTATGTACATGTATGTATGCACGTATGTACATGTATGTATGCACGTATGTACATGTATGTATGCATGTATGTATGCATGTATGTATGCATGTATGTACATGTATGTATGCATGTATGTACATGTATGTATGCATGTATGTACATGTATGTATGCATGTATGTACATGTATGTATGTATGCATGTATGTACATGTATGTATGTATGCATGTATGTGTATGTATGTATGCATGTATGTACATGTATGTATGCATGTATGTACATGTATGTATGCATGTATGTACATGTATGTATGCATGTATGTACATGTATGTATGCATGTATGTACATGTATGTATGCATGTATGTACATGTATGTATGCATGCATGTATGTACATGTATGTATGTACATGTATGTATGCATGTATGTACATGTATGTATGTATGCATGTATGTACATGTATGTATGCACGTATGTACATGTATGTATGTATGCATGTATGTACATGTATGTATGTATGCATGTATGTACATGCATGTATGCATGTATGTATGCACGTATGTACATGTATGTATGCACGTATGTACATGTATGTATGCACGTATGTACATGTATGTATGCACGTATGTACATGTATGTATGCACGTATGTACATGTATGTATGCACGTATGTATGCATGTATGTATGCACGTAAGTACACGTATGTATGCACGTATGTACACGTATGTACATGTATGTATGCACGTATGTACATGTATGTATGCACGTATGTACGTGTATGTATGCACGTATGTACGTGTATGTATGCACGTATGTACGTGTATGTATGCACGTATGTACGTGTATGTATGCACGTATGTACGTGTATGTATGCACGTATGTACGTGTATGTATGCACGTATGTACGTGTATGTATGCACGTATGTATGCAAGTATGTATGCACGTATGTATGCATGTATGTATGCACGTATGTATGCATGTATGTATGCACGTATGTATGCATGCACGTATGTACATGTATGTATGTACATGTATGTATGCACGTATGTATGCATGTATGTATGCACGTATGTACATGTATGTATGCATGTATGTACATGTATGTATGCACATATGTAAATGTATGTATGTATGTATGTATGCATGTATGTACATGTATGTATGCATGTATATACATGTATGTATGTATGCATGTATATACATGTATGTATGTATGTATGTATGTATGTACATGTATGTATGTATGTACATGTATGTATGTATGTACATGTATGTATGTATGTACATGTATGTATGTATGTATGTACATGTATGTATGTATGTATGTACATGTATGTATGTACATGTATGTATGTACATGTATGTATGTACATGTATGTATGTACATGTATGTGTATGCATGTATGTATGCATGTATATGCATGTATGTGTATGCATGTATGTATGCATGTATGTACATGTATGTATGCATGTATGTACATGTATGTATGCACGTATGTACATGTATGTATGCACGTATGTACATGTATGTATGCACGTATGTACATGTATGTATGCACGTATGTACATGTATGTATGCACGTATGTACATGTATGTATGCACGTATGTACATGTATGTATGCACGTATGTACATGTATGTATGTATGCATGTATGTATGTACATGTATGTATGCATGTATGTACATGTATGTATGCATGTATGTACATGTATGTATGCACGTATGTATGCACGTATGTACATGTATGTATGCACGTATGTACATGTATGTATGCACGTATGTATGCACGTATGTACATGTATGTATGCACGTATGTACATGTATGTATGCACGTATGTACATGTATGTATGCACGTATGTACATGTATGTATGCACGTATGTACATGTATGTATGCACGTATGTACATGTATGTATGCACGTATGTACGTGTATGTATGCACGTATGTACATGTATGTATGCACGTATGTACGTGTATGTATGCACGTATGTACGTGTATGTATGCACGTATGTACGTGTATGTATGCACGTATGTACGTGTATGTATGCACGTATGTACGTGTATGTATGCACGTATGTACGTGTATGTATGCACGTATGTACGTGTATGTATGCACGTATGTACGTGTATGTATGCACGTATGTACGTGTATGTATGCTCGTATGTACGTGTATGTATGCACGTATGTACGTGTATGTATGCACGTATGTACGTGTATGTATGCACGTATGTACGTGTATGTATGCACGTATGTATGCATGTATGTATGCACGTATGTATGCATGTATGTATGCACGTATGTACATGTATGTATGCACGTATGTACATGTATGTATGCACGTATGTACATGTATGTATGCACGTATGTATGCATGTATGTATGCATGTATATACATGTATGTATGCATGTATATACATGTATGTATGCATGTATATACATGTATGTATGTATGTATGTATGTATGTACATGTATGTATGTATGTATGTATGTATATACATGTATGTATGTATGTATGTACATGTATGTATGTATGTACATGTATGTATGTATGTGTATGTATGTATGTACATGTATGTATGTATGTACATGTATGTATGTATGTACATGTATGTATGTATGTACATGTATGTATGTACATGTATGTATGTATGTACATGTATGTATGTACATGTATGTATGTACATGTATGTATGTATGTACATGTATGTATGTATGTATGTATGTACATGTATGTATGTATGTACATGTATGTATGTATGTATGTACATGTATGTATGTACATGTATGTATGTACATGTATGTGTATGCATGTATGTATGCATGTATATGCATGTATGTGTATGCATGTATGTATGCATGTATGTACATGTATGTATGCATGTATGTACATGTATGTATGTATGTATGCATGTATGCATGTATGTATGTATGCATGTATGTACATGTATGTATGTATGTATGTATGCATGTATGTATGTATGTATGCATGTATGTACATGTATGTATGCATGTATGTATGCATGTATGTACATGTATGTATGCATGTATGTATGCATGTATGTACATGTATGTACATGTATGTATGTATGTACATGTATGTATGTATGTACATGTATGTATGTATGTACATGTATGTATGTGTATGTATGTACATGTATGTATGTATGTATGTATGTGTATGTATGTATGTATGTACATGTATGTATGTATGTATGTATGTACATGTATGTATGTATGTATGTACATGTATGTATGTATGTATGTACATGTATGTATGTATGTATGTACATGTATGTATGTACATGTATGTATGTACATGTATGTATGTATGTATGTACATGTATGTATGTACATGTATGTATGTACATGTATGTGTATGCATGTATGTATGCATGTATATGCATGTATGTGTATGCATGTATGTATGCATGTATGTACATGTATGTATGCATGTATGTATGTATGCATGTATGCATGTATGTATGTATGCATGTATGTACATGTATGCATGTATGTACATGTATGTATGCATGTATGTATGCATGTATGTATGCATGTATGTACATGTATGTATGCATGTATGTACATGTATGTATGTATGTATGCATGTATGTACATGTATGTATGTATGTATGTACATGTATGTATGTATGTATGTATGTGTATGTATGTATGTACATGTATGTATGTACATGTATGCATGTATGTATGCATGTATGTATGTATGCATGTATGTGCATGTATGTATGTATGCATGTATGTACATGTATGTACATGTATGTATGTATGCATGTATGTACATGTATGTATGCATGTATGTACATGTATGTATGTATGCATGTATGTACATGTATGTATGTATGCATGTATGTACATGTATGTATGTATGCATGTATGTACATGTATGTATGTATGCATGTATGTACATGTATGTATGTATGCATGTATGTACATGTATGTATGTATGCATGTATGTACATGTATGTATGTATGCATGTATGTACATGTATGTATGTATGTATGCATGTATGTACATGTATGTATGTATGCATGTATGTACATGTATGTATGTATGCATGTATGTACATGTATGTATGTATGC
This sequence comes from Hyperolius riggenbachi, assembly GCF_040937935.1. Taxonomy (NCBI): domain Eukaryota; kingdom Metazoa; phylum Chordata; class Amphibia; order Anura; family Hyperoliidae; genus Hyperolius; species Hyperolius riggenbachi. The sequence continues at coordinate 141,366 of NW_027152380.1, forward strand.
ATGTATGTACATGTATGTATGTATGCATGTATGTACATGTATGTATGTATGCATGTATGTACATGTATGTATGTATGCATGTATGTACATGTATGTATGTATGTACATGTATGTATGCATGTATGTACATGTATGTATGCATGTATGTACATGTATGTATGCATGTATGTACATGTATGTATGCATGTATGTACATGTATGTATGCATGTATGTACATGTATGTATGCATGTATGTACATGTATGTATGCATGTATGTACATGTATGTATGCATGTATGTACATGTATGTATGCATGTATGTACATGTATGTATGCATGTATGTATGTATGTATGCATGTATGTACATGTATGTATGCATGTATGTACATGTATGTATGCATGTATGTACATGTATGTATGTATGCATGTATGTATGCATGTATGTATGTATGCACGTATGTACATGTACGTATGCATGTATGTACATGTACGTATGCATGTATGTACATGTACGTATGCATGTATGTACATGTACGTATGCATGTAAGTACATGTACGTATGCATGTAAGTACATGTACGTATGCATGTACGTACATGTACGTATGCATGTACGTACATGTACGTATGCATGTACGTACATGTACGTATGCATGTACGTACATGTACGTATGCATGTACGTACATGTACGTATGCATGTACGTACATGTACGTATGCATGTACGTACATGTACGTATGCATGTACGTACATGTACGTATGCATGTACGTACATGTACGTATGCATGTACGTACATGTACGTATGCATGTACGTACATGTACGTATGCATGTATGTACATGTACGTATGCATGTATGTACATGTACGTATGCATGTATGTACACGTATGCATGCATGTATGTACATGTATGTATGCATGTATGTACATGTATGCATGCATGTATGTACATGTATGTATGTATGCTTGTATGTATTCATGTATGTACATGTATGTATGCATGTATGTACATGTATGTATGCATGTTGTATGTATGCATGTACGTATGCATGTATGCATGTACGTATGCATGTATTTATGTACGTATGCATGTATTTATGCACGTATGTACATGTATGTATGCACGTATGTATGCATGTATGTATGCACGTATGTACATGTATGTATGCACGTATGTACATGTATGTACATGTATGTGTACATATATGTATGTATGCACGTATGTACATGTATGTATGCATGTATGTATGTACATGTATGTATGTATGTACATGTATGTATGCATGTATGTATGCATGTATGTATGCATGTATGTACATGTATGTATGCATGTATGTACATGTATGTATGCATGTATGTATGCATGTATGTATATGTATGTATGCATGTATGTACATGTATGTATGCATGTATGTACATGTATGTATGCATGTATGTACATGTATGTATGCATGTATGTACATGTATGTATGCATGTATGTACATGTATGTATGCATGTATGTACATGTATGTATGCATGTATGTACATGTATGTATGCATGTATGTACATGTATGTATGCATGTATGTACATGTATGTATGCATGTATGTACATGTATGTATGCATGTATGTACATGTATGTATGCATGTATGTACATGTATGTATGCATGTATGTACATGTATGTATGCATGTATGTACATGTATGTATGCATGTATGTACATGTATGTATGTATGCATGTATGTACATGTATGTATGTATGCATGTATGTACATGTATGTATGCATGTATGTATGCATGTATGTACATGTATGTATGCATGTATGTACATGTATGTATGAATGTATGTACATGTATGTATGCATGTATGTATGCATGTATGTACATGTATGTATGCATGTATGTACATGTATGTATGCATGTATGTACATGTATGTATGCATGTATGCATGTATGTATGCATGTATGTACATGTATGTATGCATGTATGTACATGTATGTATGCATGTATGTACATGTATGTACATGTATGTATGCATGTATGTACATGTATGCATGTATGTACATGTATGTATGTACATGTATGTATGCATGTATGTACATGTATGTATGCATGTATGTACATGTATGTATGCATGTATGTACATGTATGTATGCATGTATGTACATGTATGTATGCATGTATGTACATGTATGTATGCATGTATGTACATGTATGTATGCATGTATGTACATGTATGTATGCATGTATGTACATGTATGTATGCATGTATGTACATGTATGTATGCATGTATGTACATGTATGTATGTACATGTATGTATGCATGTATGTACATGTATGTATGCATGTATGTACATGTATGTATGCATGTATGTACATGTATGTATGCATGTATGTACATGTATGTATGTATGTACATGTATGTATGTACATGTATGTATGCATGTATGTACATGTATGTATGCATGTATGTACATGTATGTATGCATGTATGTACATGTATGTATGCATGTATGTACATGTATGTATGCATGTATGTACATGTATGTATGCATGTATGTACATGTATGTATGCATGTATGTACATGTATGTATGCATGTATGTACATGTATGTATGCATGTACGTACATGTACGTATGCATGTACGTACATGTACGTATGCATGTACGTACATGTACGTATGCATGTACGTACATGTACGTATGCATGTACGTACATGTACGTATGCATGTACGTACATGTACGTACATGTACGTATGCATGTACGTACATGTACGTATGCATGTACGTACATGTACGTATGCATGTACGTACATGTACGTATGCATGTACGTACATGTACGTATGCATGTACGTACATGTACGTATGCATGTATGTACACGTATGCATGCATGTATGTACATGTATGTATGCATGTATGTACATGTATGCATGCATGTATGTACATGTATGTATGTATGCTTGTATGTATTCATGTATGTACATGTATGTATGCATGTATGTACATGTATGTATGCATGTTGTATGTATGCATGTACGTATGCATGTATGCATGTACGTATGCATGTATTTATGTACGTATGCATGTATTTATGCACGTATGTACATGTATGTATGCACGTATGTATGCATGTATGTATGCACGTATGTACATGTATGTATGCACGTATGTACATGTATGTACATGTATGTGTACATGTATGTATGTATGCACGTATGTACATGTATGTATGCATGTATGTATGTACATGTATGTATGCATGTATGTATGTATGCATGTATGTATGTATGTACATGTATGCATGTATGTATGCATGTATGTACATGTATGTATGTATGTATGCATGTATGTATGTATGTATGCATGTATGTATGCATGTATGTACATGTATGTATGCATGTATGTACATGTATGTATGCATGTATGTATATGTATGTATGCATGTATGTATATGTATGTATGCATGTATGTACATGTATGTATGCATGTATGTATGCATGTATGTATATGTATGTATGCATGTATGTACATGTATGTATATGTATGTATGCATGTATGTACATGTATGTACATGTATGTATGCATGTATGTACATGTATGTATGCATGTATGTACATGTATGTATGCATGTATGTACATGTATGTATGCATGTATGTACATGTATGTATGCATGTATGTACATGTATGTATGCATGTATGTACATGTATGTATGCATGTATGTATGCATGTATGTACATGTATGTATGCATGTATGTACATGTATGTATGCATGTATGTACATGTATGTATGTATGCATGTATGTACATGTATGTATGCATGCATGTATGTACATGTATGTATGCATGCATGTATGCATGTATGTGTATGTATGCATGTATGTACATGTATGTATGCATGTATGTACATGTATGTATGCATGTATGTACATGTATGTATGCATGTATGTACATGTATGTATGCATGTATGTACATGTATGTATGCATGTATGTACATGTATGTATGCATGTATGTACATGTATGTATGCATGTATGTACATGTATGTATGCATGTATGTACATGTATGTATGCATGTATGTACATGTATGTATGCATGTATGTACATGTATGTATGCATGTATGTACATGTATGTATGCATGTATGTACATGTATGTATGCATGTATGTACATGTATGTATGCATGCATGTACATGTATGTATGCATGCATGTATGTACATGTATGTACATGTATGCATGTATGCATGTATGTACATGTATGCATGTATGTACATGTATGTATGTATGTACATGTATGTATGTATGTACATGTATGTACATGTATGTATGTATGTACATGTATGTATGTATGTATGTATGTACATGTATGTATGTATGTATGTATGTACATGTATGTATGTATGTACATGTATGTATGTACATGTATGTATGTACATGTATGTATGTACATGTATGTATGTACATGTATGTATGTATGTACATGTATGTATGTACATGTATGTATGTATGTACATGTATGTATGTATGTACATGTATGTACATGTATGTATGTATGTATGTATATGTATGTACATGTATGTGTATGTATGCATGTATATGCATGTATGTATGCATGTATATGCATGTATGTGTGCATGTATGTATGCATGTATGTACATGTATGTATGCATGTATGTACATGTATGTATGCATGCATGTATGTATGCATGTATGTATGTATGCATGTATGTACATGTATGTACATGTATGTATGCATGTATGTATGCATGTATGTATGCATGTATGAATGCATGTACATGTATGTATGCATGTATGTATGCATGTATGTACATGTATGTATGCATGTATGTACATGTATGTATGCATGTATGTACATGTATGTATGCATGTATGTACATGTATGTATGCATGTATGTACATGTATGTATGCATGTATGTACATGTATGTATGCATGTATGTACATGTATGTATGCATGTATGTACATGTATGTATGCATGTATGTACATGTATGTATGCATGTATGTACATGTATGTATGCATGTATGTACATGTATGTATGCATGTATGTACATGTATGTATGCATGTATGTACATGTATGTATGCATGTATGTACATGTGTGTATGCATGTATGTACATGTGTGTATGCATGTATGTACATGTATGTATGCATGTATGTACATGTATGTATGCATGTATGTATGCATGTATGTATGCACGTGTATGCATGTATGTATGCACGTGTATGCATGTATGTATGCACGTGTATGCATGTATGTATGCACGTATGTACATGTATGTATGTACGTATGTACATGTATGTATGCACGTATGTACATGTATGTATGCACGTATGTACATGTATGTATGCACGTATGTACATGTATGTATGCACGTATGTACATGTATGTATGCACGTATGTACATGTATGTATGCACGTATGTACATGTATGTATGCACGTATGTACATGTATGTATGCATGTATGTATGCATGTATGTATGCATGTATGTATGCATGTATGTACATGTATGTATGCATGTATGTACATGTATGTATGCATGTATGTACATGTATGTATGTATGCATGTATGTACATGTATGTATGTATGCATGTATGCACATGTATGTATGTATGCATGTATGTACATGTATGTATGCATGTATGTACATGTATGTATGCATGTATGTACATGTATGTATGCATGTATGTACATGTATTTATGCATGTATGTACATGTATGTATGCATGTATGTACATGTATGTATGCATGCATGTATGTACATGTATGTATGTACATGTATGTATGCATGTATGTACATGTATGTATGTATGCATGTATGTACATGTATGTATGCACGTATGTACATGTATGTATGTATGCATGTATGTACATGTATGTATGTATGCATGTATGTACATGCATGTATGCATGTATGTATGCACGTATGTACATGTATGTATGCACGTATGTACATGTATGTATGCACGTAAGTACACGTATGTATGCACGTATGTACACGTATGTACATGTATGTATGCACGTATGTACATGTATGTATGCACGTATGTACGTGTATGTATGCACGTATGTACGTGTATGTATGCACGTATGTACGTGTATGTATGCACGTATGTACGTCTATGTATGCACGTATGTACGTGTATGTATGCACGTATGTACGTGTATGTATGCACGTATGTACGTGTATGTATGCACGTATGTATGCAAGTATGTATGCACGTATGTATGCATGTATGTATGCACGTATGTATGCATGTATGTATGCACGTATGTATGCATGTATGCATGCACGTATGTACATGTATGTATGTACATGTATGTATGCACGTATGTATGCATGTATGTATGCACGTATGTACATGTATGTATGCATGTATGTACATGTATGTATGCACATATGTAAATGTATGTATGTATGTATGCATGTATGTACATGTATGTATGCATGTATATACATGTATGTATGTATGTATGTATGTATGTACATGTATGTATGTATGTACATGTATGTATGTATGTACATGTATGTATGTATGTACATGTATGTATGTATGTATGTATGTACATGTATGTATGTATGTATGTACATGTATGTATGTACATGTATGTATGTACATGTATGTATGTACATGTATGTATGTACATGTATGTGTATGCATGTATGTATGCATGTATATGCATGTATGTGTATGCATGTATGTATGCATGTATGTACATGTATGTATGCACGTATGTACATGTATGTATGCACGTATGTACATGTATGTATGCACGTATGTACATGTATGTATGCACGTATGTACATGTATGTATGCACGTATGTACATGTATGTATGCACGTATGTACATGTATGTATGTATGCATGAATGTATGTACATGTATGTATGCATGTATGTACATGTATGTATGCATGTATGTACATGTATGTATGCACGTATGTATGCACGTATGTACATGTATGTATGCACGTATGTACATGTATGTATGCACGTATGTATGCACGTATGTACGTATGTATGCACGTATGTACATGTATGTATGCACGTATGTACATGTATGTATGCACGTATGTACATGTATGTATGCACGTATGTACATGTATGTATGCACGTATGTACATGTATGTATGCACGTATGTACATGTATGTATGCACGTATGTACATGTATGTATGCACGTATGTACGTGTATGTATGCACGTATGTACGTGTATGTATGCACGTATGTACGTGTATGTATGCACGTATGTACGTGTATGTATGCACGTATGTACGTGTATGTATGCACGTATGTACGTGTATGTATGCACGTATGTACGTGTATGTATGCTCGTATGTACGTGTATGTATGCACGTATGTACGTGTATGTATGCACGTATGTACGTGTATGTATGCACGTATGTACGTGTATGTATGCACGTATGTATGCATGTATGTACGTATGTATGCATGTATGTATGCACGTATGTATGCATGTATGTATGCACGTATGTACATGTATGTATGCACGTATGTACATGTATGTATGCACGTATGTACATGTATGTATGCACGTATGTATGCATGTATGTATGCACGTATGTATGCATGTATGTATGCATGTATATACATGTATGTATGCATGTATATACATGTATGTATGCATGTATATACATGTATGTATGCATGTATATACATGTATGTATGTATGTATGTATGTATGTATGTACATGTATGTATGTATGTATGTATGTATGTACATGTATGTATGTATGTATGTACATGTATGTATGTATGTACATGTATGTATGTACGTGTATGTATGTATGTACGTGTATGTATGTATGTACATGTATGTATGTATGTACATGTATGTATGTATGTACATGTATGTATGTATGTACATGTATGTATGTACATGTATGTATGTATGTACATGTATGTATGTACATGTATGTATGTACATGTATGTATGTATGTACATGTATGTATGTACATGTATGTATGTACATGTATGTATGTATGTACATGTATGTATGTATGTATGTATGTACATGTATGTATGTATGTACATGTATGTATGTATGTATGTACATGTATGTATGTACATGTATGTATGTACATGTATGTGTATGTATGCATGTATATGCATGTATGTGTATGCATGTATGTATGCATGTATGTACATGTATGTATGCATGTATGTACATGTATGTATGTATGTATGCATGTATGCATGTATGTATGTATGCATGTATGTACATGTATGTATGTATGTATGTATGCATGTATGTATGTATGTATGCATGTATGTACATGTATGTATGCATGTATGTATGCATGTATGTACATGTATGTATGCATGTATGTATGCATGTATGTACATGTATGTACATGTATGTATGTATGTACATGTATGTATGTATGTACATGTATGTATGTATGTACATGTATGTATGTGTATGTATGTACATGTATGTATGTATGTATGTATGTGTATGTATGTATGTATGTACATGTATGTATGTACATGTATGTATGTATGTATGTACATGTATGTATGTATGTATGTACATGTATGTATGTATGTATGTATGTACATGTATGTATGTATGTATGTACATGTATGTATGTACATGTATGTATGTACATGTATGTATGTATGTATGTACATGTATGTATGTACATGTATGTATGTACATGTATGTGTATGCATGTATGTATGCATGTATATGCATGTATGTGTATGCATGTATGTATGCATGTATGTACATGTATGTATGCATGTATGTATGTATGCATGTATGCATGTATGTATGTATGCATGTATGTACATGTATGCATGTATGTACATGTATGTATGCATGTATGTATGCATGTATGTATGCATGTATGTACATGTATGTATGTATGTATGTACATGTATGTATGTATGTATGTATGTGTATGTATGTATGTACATGTATGTATGTACATGTATGCATGTATGTATGCATGTATGTATGTATGCATGTATGTGCATGTATGTATGTATGCATGTATGTACATGTATGTACATGTATGTATGTATGCATGTATGTACATGTATGTATGCATGTATGTACATGTATGTATGTATGCATGTATGTACATGTATGTATGTATGCATGTATGTACATGTATGTATGTATGCATGTATGTACATGTATGTATGTATGCATGTATGTACATGTATGTATGTATGCATGTATGTACATGTATGTATGTATGCATGTATGTACATGTATGTATGTATGCATGTATGTACATGTATGTATGTATGCATGTATGTACATGTATGTATGTATGCATGTATGTACATGTATGTATGTATGCATGTATGTACATGTATGTATGTATGCATGTATGTACATGTATGTATGTATGCATGTATGTACATGTATGTATGTATGCATGTATGTACATGTATGTATGTATGCATGTATGTACATGTATGTATGTATGCATGTATGTACATGTATGTATGTATGCATGTATGTACATGTATGTATGTATGTACATGTATGTATGCATGTATGTACATGTATGTATGCATGTATGTACATGTATGTATGCATGTATGTACATGTATGTATGCATGTATGTACATGTATGTATGCATGTATGTACATGTATGTATGCATGTATGTACATGTATGTATGCATGTATGTACATGTATGTATGCATGTATGTACATGTATGTACATGTATGTATGCATGTATGTATGTATGTATGCATGTATGTACATGTATGTATGCATGTATGTACATGTATGTATGTATGTATGTACATGTATGTATGTACATGTATGTATGTACATGTATGTATGTATGTACATGTATGTATGTATGTATGTATGTATGTACATGTATGTATGTATGTACATGTATGTATGTATGTATGTACATGTATGTATGTACATGTATGTATGTACATGTATGTGTATGCATGTATGTATGCATGTATATGCATGTATGTGTATGCATGTATGTATGCATGTATGTACATGTATGTATGCATGTATGTACATGTATGTATGTATGTATGCATGTATGCATGTATGTATGTATGCATGTATGTACATGTATGTATGTATGTATGTATGCATGTATGTATGTATGTATGCATGTATGTACATGTATGTATGCATGTATGTATGCATGTATGTACATGTATGTATGCATGTATGTATGCATGTATGTACATGTATGTACATGTATGTATGCATGTATGTACATGTATGTATGCATGTATGTACATGTATGTATGCATGTATGTACATGTATGTATGCATGTATGCATGTATGTATGCATGTATGTACATGTATGTATGCATGTATGTACATGTATGTATGCATGTATGTACATGTATGTACATGTATGTATGCATGTATGTACATGTATGCATGTATGTACATGTATGTATGTACATGTATGTATGCATGTATGTACATGTATGTATGCATGTATGTACATGTATGTATGCATGTATGTACATGTATGTATGTATGCATGTATGTATGCATGTATGTATGTATGCACGTATGTACATGTACGTATGCATGTATGTACATGTACGTATGCATGTATGTACATGTACGTATGCATGTAAGTACATGTACGTATGCATGTACGTACATGTACGTATGCATGTACGTACATGTACGTATGCATGTACGTACATGTACGTATGCATGTACGTACATGTACGTATGCATGTACGTACATGTACGTATGCATGTACGTACATGTACGTATGCATGTACGTACATGTACGTATGCATGTACGTACATGTACGTATGCATGTACGTACATGTACGTATGCATGTACGTACATGTACGTATGCATGTACGTACATGTACGTATGCATGTATGTACATGTACGTATGCATGTATGTACACGTATGCATGCATGTATGTACATGTATGTATGCATGTATGTACATGTATGCATGCATGTATGTACATGTATGTATGTATGCTTGTATGTATTCATGTATGTACATGTATGTATGCATGTATGTACATGTATGTATGTATGCTTGTATGTATTCATGTATGTACATGTATGTATGCATGTATGTACATGTATGTATGCATGTTGTATGTATGCATGTACGTATGCATGTATGCATGTACGTATGCATGTATTTATGTACGTATGCATGTATTTATGCACGTATGTACATGTATGTATGCACGTATGTATGCATGTATGTATGCACGTATGTACATGTATGTATGCACGTATGTACATGTATGTACATGTATGTGTACATATATGTATGTATGCACGTATGTACATGTATGTATGCATGTATGTATGTACATGTATGTATGCATGTATGTATGTATGTACATGTATGTATGCATGTATGTATGCATGTATGTACATGTATGTATGCATGTATGTACATGTATGTATGCATGTATGTATGCATGTATGTACATGTATGTATGCATGTATGTACATGTATGTATGCATGTATGTACATGTATGTATGCATGTATGTACATGTATGTATGCATGTATGTACATGTATGTATGCATGTATGTACATGTATGTATGCATGTATGTACATGTATGTATGCATGTATGTACATGTATGTATGCATGTATGTACATGTATGTATGCATGTATGTACATGTATGTATGCATGTATGTACATGTATGTATGCATGTATGTACATGTATGTATGCATGTATGTACATGTATGTATGCATGTATGTACATGTATGTATGCATGTATGTACATGTATGTATGCATGTATGTACATGTATGTATGTATGCATGTATGTACATGTATGTATGTATGCATGTATGTACATGTATGTATGCATGTATGTATGCATGTATGTACATGTATGTATGAATGTATGTACATGTATGTATGTACATGTATGTATGCATGTATGTACATGTATGTATGCATGTATGTACATGTATGTATGCATGTATGTACATGTATGTATGCATGTATGTACATGTATGTATGCATGTATGTACATGTATGTATGCATGTATGTACATGTATGTATGCATGTATGTACATGTATGTATGCATGTATGCATGTATGTATGCATGTATGTACATGTATGTATGCATGTATGTACATGTATGTATGCATGTATGTACATGTATGTACATGTATGTATGCATGTATGTACATGTATGCATGTATGTACATGTATGTATGTACATGTATGTATGCATGTATGTACATGTATGTATGCATGTATGTACATGTATGTATGCATGTATGTACATGTATGTATGCATGTATGTACATGTATGTATGCATGTATGTACATGTATGTATGCATGTATGTACATGTATGTATGCATGTATGTACATGTATGTATGCATGTATGTACATGTATGTATGCATGTATGTACATGTATGTATGTACATGTATGTATGCATGTATGTACATGTATGTATGCATGTATGTACATGTATGTATGCATGTATGTACATGTATGTATGCATGTATGTACATGTATGTATGTATGTACATGTATGTATGTATGTATGTATGCATGTATGTACATGTATGTATGCATGTATGTACATGTATGTATGCATGTATGTACATGTATGTATGCATGTATGTACATGTATGTATGCATGTATGTACATGTATGTATGCATGTATGTACATGTATGTATGCATGTATGTACATGTATGTATGCATGTATGTACATGTACGTATGCATGTACGTACATGTACGTATGCATGTACGTACATGTACGTATGCATGTACGTACATGTACGTATGCATGTACGTACATGTACGTATGCATGTACGTACATGTACGTATGCATGTACGTACATGTACGTATGCATGTACGTACATGTACGTATGCATGTACGTACATGTACGTATGCATGTACGTACATGTACGTATGCATGTACGTACATGTACGTATGCATGTATGTACATGTACGTATGCATGTATGTACACGTATGCATGCATGTATGTACATGTATGTATGCATGTATGTACATGTATGCATGCATGTATGTACATGTATGTATGTATGCTTGTATGTATTCATGTATGTACATGTATGTATGCATGTATGTACATGTATGTATGCATGTTGTATGTATGCATGTACGTATGCATGTATGCATGTACGTATGCATGTATTTATGTACGTATGCATGTATTTATGCACGTATGTACATGTATGTATGCACGTATGTATGCATGTATGTATGCACGTATGTACATGTATGTATGCACGTATGTACATGTATGTACATGTATGTGTACATGTATGTATGTATGCACGTATGTACATGTATGTATGCATGTATGTATGTACATGTATGTATGCATGTATGTATGTATGCATGTATGTATGTATGTACATGTATGTGCATGTATGTATGTATGCATGTATGTATGTATGTACATGTATGTATGCATGTATGTATGCATGTATGTACATGTATGTATGTATGTATGCATGTATGTATGCATGTATGTACATGTATGTATGCATGTATGTACATGTATGTATGCATGTATGTATATGTATGTATGCATGTATGTATATGTATGTATGCATGTATGTACATGTATGTATGCATGTATGTATGCATGTATGTATATGTATGTATGCATGTATGTACATGTATGTATATGTATGTATGCATGTATGTACATGTATGTACATGTATGTATGCATGTATGTACATGTATGTATGCATGTATGTACATGTATGTATGCATGTATGTACATGTATGTATGCATGTATGTACATGTATGTATGCATGTATGTACATGTATGTATGCATGTATGTACATGTATGTATGCATGTATGTACATGTATGTATGCATGTATGTACATGTATGTATGCATGTATGTACATGTATGTATGTATGCATGTATGTACATGTATGTATGCATGCATGTATGTACATGTAAGTATGCATGTATGTATGCATGTATGTGTATGTATGCATGTATGTACATGTATGTATGCATGTATGTACATGTATGTATGCATGTATGTACATGTATGTATGCATGTATGTACATGTATGTATGCATGTATGTACATGTATGTATGTATGCATGTATGTACATGTATGTATGCATGTATGTACATGTATGTATGCATGTATGTACATGTATGTATGCATGTATGTACATGTATGTATGCATGTATGTACATGTATGTATGTATGCATGTATGTACATGTATGTACATGTATGCATGTATGCATGTATGTACATGTATGCATGTATGTACATGTATGTATGTATGTACATGTATGTATGTACATGTATGTATGTATGTACATGTATGTATGTATGTACATGTATGTACATGTATGTATGTATGTACATGTATGTACATGTATGTATGTATGTACATGTATGTATGTATGTATGTATGTATGTACATGTATGTATGTATGTATGTATGTACATGTATGTATGTATGTACATGTATGTATGTACATGTATGTATGTACATGTATGTATGTACATGTATGTATGTACATGTATGTATGTACATGTATGTATGTATGTACATGTATGTATGTATGTACATGTATGTACATGTATGTATGTATGTATGTATATGTATGTACATGTATGTGTATGTATGCATGTATATGCATGTATGTATGCATGTATATGCATGTATGTGTGCATGTATGTATGCATGTATGTACATGTATGTATGCATGTATGTACATGTATGTATGCATGTATGTATGTATGCATGTATGTATGTATGCATGTATGTACATGTATGTACATGTATGTATGCATGTATGTATGCATGTATGTATGCATGTATGAATGCATGTACATGTATGTATGCATGTATGTATGCATGTATGTACATGTATGTATGCATGTATGTACATGTATGTATGCATGTATGTACATGTATGTATGCATGTATGTACATGTATGTATGCATGTATGTACATGTATGTATGCATGTATGTACATGTATGTATGCATGTATGTACATGTATGTATGCATGTATGTACATGTATGTATGCATGTATGTACATGTATGTATGCATGTATGTACATGTATGTATGCATGTATGTACATGTATGTATGCATGTATGTACATGTATGTATGCATGTATGTACATGTATGTATGCATGTATGTACATGTATGTATGCATGTATGTACATGTATGTATGCATGTATGTACATGTATGTATGCATGTATGTACATGTGTGTATGCATGTATGTACATGTGTGTATGCATGTATGTACATGTATGTATGCATGTATGTACATGTATGTATGCATGTATGTATGCATGTATGTATGCACGTGTATGCATGTATGTATGCACGTGTATGCATGTATGTATGCACGTGTATGCATGTATGTATGCACGTATGTACATGTATGTATGTACGTATGTACATGTATGTATGCACGTATGTACATGTATGTATGCACGTATGTACATGTATGTATGCATGTATGTATGCATGTATGTATGCACGTGTATGCATGTATGTATGCACGTGTATGCATGTATGTATGCACGTGTATGCATGTATGTATGCACGTATGTACATGTATGTATGTACGTATGTACATGTATGTATGCACGTATGTACATGTATGTATGCACGTATGTACATGTATGTATGCACGTATGTACATGTATGTATGCACGTATGTACATGTATGTATGCACGTATGTACATGTATGTATGCATGTATGTATGCATGTATGTATGCATGTATGTATGCATGTATGTACATGTATGTATGCATGTATGTACATGTATGTATGCATGTATGTACATGTATGTATGTATGCATGTATGTACATGTATGTATGTATGCATGTATGTACATGTATGTATGCATGTATGTACATGTATGTATGCATGTATGTACATGTATGTATGCATGTATGTACATGTATGCATGTATGTACATGTATGTATGCATGTATGTACATGTATGTATGCATGCATGTATGTACATGTATGTATGTACATGTATGTATGCATGTATGTACATGTATGTATGTATGCATGTATGTACATGTATGTATGCACGTATGTACATGTATGTATGTATGCATGTATGTACATGTATGTATGTATGCATGTATGTACATGCATGTATGCATGTATGTATGCACGTATGTACATGTATGTATGCACGTATGTACATGTATGTATGCACGTATGTACATGTATGTATGCACGTATGTACATGTATGTATGCACGTATGTACATGTATGTATGCACGTATGTATGCATGTATGTATGCACGTAAGTACACGTATGTATGCACGTATGTACATGTATGTATGCACGTATGTACATGTATGTATGCACGTATGTACGTGTATGTATGCACGTATGTACGTGTATGTATGCACGTATGTACGTGTATGTATGCACGTATGTACGTGTATGTATGCACGTATGTACGTGTATGTATGCACGTATGTACGTGTATGTATGCACGTATGTACGTGTATGTATGCACGTATGTATGCAAGTATGTATGCACGTATGTATGCATGTATGTATGCACGTATGTATGCATGTATGTATGCACGTATGTATGCATGTATGCATGCACGTATGTACATGTATGTATGTACATGTATGTATGCACGTATGTATGCATGTATGTATGCACGTATGTACATGTATGTATGCATGTATGTACATGTATGTATGCACATATGTAAATGTATGTATGTATGTATGCATGTATGTACATGTATGTATGCATGTATATACATGTATGTATGTATGTATGTACATGTATGTATGCATGTATGTACATGTATGTATGCATGTATGTACATGTATGTATGCATGTATGTACATGTATGTATGCATGTATGTACATGTATGTATGCATGTATGTACATGTATGTATGCATGTATGTACATGTATGTATGCATGTATGTACATGTATGTATGCATGTATGTACATGTATGTATGCATGTATGTACATGTATGTATGCATGTATGTACATGTATGTATGCATGTATGTACATGTATGTATGCATGTATGTACATGTATGTATGCATGTATGTACATGTATGTATGCATGTATGTACATGTATGTATGCATGTATGTACATGTATGTATGCATGTATGTACATGTATGTATGCATGTATGTACATGTATGTATGTATGCATGTATGTACATGTATGTATGTATGCATGTATGTACATGTATGTATGCATGTATGTATGCATGTATGTACATGTATGTATGCATGTATGTACATGTATGTATGAATGTATGTACATGTATGTATGCATGTATGTACATGTATGTATGCATGTATGTACATGTATGTATGCATGTATGTACATGTATGCATGTATGTACATGTATGTATGTACATGTATGTATGCATGTATGTACATGTATGTATGCATGTATGTACATGTATGTATGCATGTATGTACATGTATGTATGCATGTATGTACATGTATGTATGCATGTATGTACATGTATGTATGCATGTATGTACATGTATGTATGCATGTATGTATGCATGTATGTACATGTATGTATGCATGTATGTACATGTATGTATGCATGTATGTACATGTATGTATGTACATGTATGTATGCATGTATGTACATGTATGTATGCATGTATGTACATGTATGTATGCATGTATGTACATGTATGTATGCATGTATGTACATGTATGTATGTATGTACATGTATGTATGTACATGTATGTATGCATGTATGTACATGTATGTATGCATGTATGTACATGTATGTATGCATGTATGTACATGTATGTATGCATGTATGTACATGTATGTATGCATGTATGTACATGTATGTATGCATGTATGTACATGTATGTATGCATGTATGTACATGTATGTATGCATGTATGTACATGTACGTATGCATGTACGTACATGTACGTATGCATGTACGTACATGTACGTATGCATGTACGTACATGTTCGTATGCATGTACGTACATGTACGTATGCATGTACGTACATGTACGTATGCATGTACGTACATGTACGTATGCATGTACGTACATGTACGTATGCATGTACGTACATGTACGTATGCATGTACGTACATGTACGTATGCATGTACGTACATGTACGTATGCATGTACGTACATGTACGTATGCATGTATGTACATGTACGTATGCATGTATGTACACGTATGCATGCATGTATGTACATGTATGTATGCATGTATGTACATGTATGCATGCATGTATGTACATGTATGTATGTATGCTTGTATGTATTCATGTATGTACATGTATGTATGCATGTATGTACATGTATGTATGCATGTTGTATGTATGCATGTACGTATGCATGTATGCATGTACGTATGCATGTATTTATGTACGTATGCATGTATTTATGCACGTATGTACATGTATGTATGCACGTATGTATGCATGTATGTATGCACGTATGTACATGTATGTATGCACGTATGTACATGTATGTACAT
Source organism: Hyperolius riggenbachi (assembly GCF_040937935.1). Taxonomy (NCBI): domain Eukaryota; kingdom Metazoa; phylum Chordata; class Amphibia; order Anura; family Hyperoliidae; genus Hyperolius; species Hyperolius riggenbachi. Next base: position 159,883 of record NW_027152380.1, read on the forward strand.
GTATGTGTACATGTATGTATGTATGCACGTATGTACATGTATGTATGCATGTATGTATGTACATGTATGTATGCATGTATGTATGTATGCATGTATGCATGTATGTACATGTATGTATGTATGTATGCATGTATGTATGCATGTATGTACATGTATGTATGCATGTATGTACATGTATGTATGCATGTATGTATGCATGTATGTATATGTATGTATGCATGTATGTATATGTATGTATGCATGTATGTACATGTATGTATGCATGTATGTATGCATGTATGTATATGTATGTATGCATGTATGTACATGTATGTATATGTATGTATGCATGTATGTACATGTATGTACATGTATGTATGCATGTATGTACATGTATGTATGCATGTATGTACATGTATGTATGCATGTATGTACATGTATGTATGCATGTATGTACATGTATGTATGCATGTATGTATGCATGTATGTACATGTATGTATGCATGTATGTACATGTATGTATGCATGTATGTACATGTATGTATGTATGCATGTATGTACATGTATGTATGCATGCATGTATGTACATGTATGTATGCATGTATGTATGCATGTATGTGTATGTATGCATGTATGTACATGTATGTATGCATGTATGTACATGTATGTATGCATGTATGTACATGTATGTATGCATGTATGTACATGTATGTATGCATGTATGTACATGTATGTATGCATGTATGTACATGTATGTATGCATGTATGTACATGTATGTATGCATGTATGTACATGTATGTATGCATGTATGTACATGTATGTATGCATGTATGTACATGTATGTATGCATGTATGTACATGTATGTATGCATGTATGTACATGTATGTATGTATGCATGTATGTACATGTATGTACATGTATGCATGTATGCATGTATGTACATGTATGCATGTATGTACATGTATGTATGTATGTACATGTATGTATGTACATGTATGTATGTATGTACATGTATGTATGTATGTACATGTATGTACATGTATGTATGTATGTACATGTATGTATGTATGTATGTATGTACATGTATGTATGTATGTATGTATGTACATGTATGTATGTATGTATGTACATGTATGTATGTACATGTATGTATGTACATGTATGTATGTATGTACATGTATGTATGTACATGTATGTATGTACATGTATGTATGTACATGTATGTATGTACATGTATGTATGTATGTACATGTATGTATGTATGTACATGTATGTACATGTATGTATGTATGTATGTATATGTATGTACATGTATGTGTATGTATGCATGTATATGCATGTATGTATGCATGTATATGCATGTATGTGTGCATGTATGTATGCATGTATGTACATGTATGTATGCATGTATGTACATGTATGTATGTATGCATGTATGTACATGTATGTATGCATGTATGTATGTATGCATGTATGTATGTATGCATGTATGTATGCATGTATGTATGCATGTATGTATGCATGTATGTATGCATGTATGAATGCATGTACATGTATGTATGCATGTATGTATGCATGTATGTACATGTATGTATGCATGTATGTACATGTATGTATGCATGTATGTACATGTATGTATGCATGTATGTACATGTATGTATGCATGTATGTACATGTATGTATGCATGTATGTACATGTATGTATGCATGTATGTACATGTATGTATGCATGTATGTACATGTATGTATGCATGTATGTACATGTATGTATGCATGTATGTACATGTATGTATGCATGTATGTACATGTATGTATGCATGTATGTACATGTATGTATGCATGTATGTACATGTATGTATGCATGTATGTACATGTGTGTATGCATGTATGTACATGTGTGTATGCATGTATGTACATGTGTGTATGCATGTATGTACATGTATGTATGCATGTATGTACATGTATGTATGCATGTATGTATGCATGTATGTATGCACGTGTATGCATGTATGTATGCACGTGTATGCATGTATGTATGCACGTGTATGCATGTATGTATGCACGTATGTACATGTATGTATGTACGTATGTACATGTATGTATGCACGTATGTACATGTATGTATGCACGTATGTACATGTATGTATGCACGTATGTACATGTATGTATGCACGTATGTACATGTATGTATGCACGTATGTACATGTATGTATGCATGTATGTATGCATGTATGTATGCATGTATGTATGCATGTATGTACATGTATGTATGCATGTATGTACATGTATGTATGCATGTATGTACATGTATGTATGTATGCATGTATGTACATGTATGTATGTATGCATGTATGTACATGTATGTATGCATGTATGTACATGTATGTATGCATGTATGTACATGTATGTATGCATGTATGTACATGTATGTATGCATGTATGTACATGTATGTATGCATGTATGTACATGTATGTATGCATGCATGTATGTACATGTATGTATGTACATGTATGTATGCATGTATGTACATGTATGTATGTATGCATGTATGTACATGTATGTATGCATGTATGTACATGTATGTACATGTATGTATGCATGTATGTACATGTATGTATGCATGTATGTACATGTATGTATGCATGTATGTACATGTATGTATGCATGCATGTATGTACATGTATGTATGTACATGTATGTATGCATGTATGTACATGTATGTATGTATGCATGTATGTACATGTATGTATGTATGCATGTATGTACATGCATGTATGCATGTATGTATGCACGTATGTACATGTATGTATGCACGTATGTACATGTATGTATGCACGTATGTACATGTATGTATGCACGTATGTACATGTATGTATGCACGTATGTACATGTATGTATGCACGTATGCATGCATGTATGTATGCACGTAAGTACACATATGTATGCACGTATGTACACGTATGTACATGTATGTATGCACGTATGTACATGTATGTATGCACGTATGTACGTGTATGTATGCACGTATGTACGTGTATGTATGCACGTATGTACGTGTATGTATGCACGTATGTACGTGTATGTATGCACGTATGTACGTGTATGTATGCACGTATGTACGTGTATGTATGCACGTATGTACGTGTATGTATGCACGTATGTACGTGTATGTATGCACGTATGTATGCAAGTATGTATGCACGTATGTATGCATGTATGTATGCACGTATGTATGCATGTATGTATGCACGTATGTATGCATGTATGCATGCACGTATGTACATGTATGTATGTACATGTATGTATGCACGTATGTATGCATGTATGTATGCACGTATGTACATGTATGTATGCATGTATGTACATGTATGTATGCACATATGTAAATGTATGTATGTATGTATGCATGTATGTACATGTATGTATGCATGTATATACATGTATGTATGTATGTATGTATGTACATGTATGTATGTATGTACATGTATGTATGTATGTACATGTATGTATGTATGTATGTACATGTATGTATGTATGTATGTACATGTATGTATGTACATGTATGTATGTACATGTATGTACATGTATGTATGTACATGTATGTGTATGCATGTATGTATGCATGTATATGCATGTATGTGTATGCATGTATGTATGCATGTATGTACATGTATGTATGCATGTATGTACATGTATGTATGCACGTATGTACATGTATGTATGCACGTATGTACATGTATGTATGCACGTATGTACATGTATGTATGCACGTATGTACATGTATGTATGCACGTATGTACATGTATGTATGTATGCATGTATGTATGTACATGTATGTATGCATGTATGTACATGTATGTATGCATGTATGTACATGTATGTATGCACGTATGTATGCACGTATGTACATGTATGTATGCACGTATGTACATGTATGTATGCACGTATGTATGCACGTATGTACATGTATGTATGCACGTATGTACATGTATGTATGCACGTATGTACATGTATGTATGCACGTATGTACATGTATGTATGCACGTATGTACATGTATGTATGCACGTATGTACATGTATGTATGCACGTATGTACGTGTATGTATGCACGTATGTACGTGTATGTATGCACGTATGTACGTGTATGTATGCACGTATGTACGTGTATGTATGCACGTATGTACGTGTATGTATGCACGTATGTACGTGTATGTATGCACGTATGTACGTGTATGTATGCACGTATGTACGTGTATGTATGCACGTATGTACGTGTATGTATGCACGTATGTACGTGTATGTATGCTCGTATGTACGTGTATGTATGCACGTATGTACGTGTATGTATGCACGTATGTACGTGTATGTATGCACGTATGTACGTGTATGTATGCACGTATGTACGTGTATGTATGCACGTATGTATGCATGTATGTATGCACGTATGTATGCATGTATGTATGCACGTATGTACATGTATGTATGCACGTATGTACATGTATGTATGCACGTATGTACATGTATGTATGCACGTATGTATGCATGTATGTATGCATGTATATACATGTATGTATGCATGTATATACATGTATGTATGCATGTATATACATGTATGTATGCATGTATATACATGTATGTATGCATGTATATACATGTATGTATGCATGTATATACATGTATGTATGTATGTATGTATGTATGTACATGTATGTATGTATGTATGTATGTATGTACATGTATGTATGTATGTATGTACATGTATGTATGTATGTACATGTATGTATGTATGTGTATGTATGTATGTACGTGTATGTATGTATGTACATGTATGTATGTATGTACATGTATGTATGTATGTACATGTATGTATGTATGTACATGTATGTATGTACATGTATGTATGTATGTACATGTATGTATGTACATGTATGTATGTACATGTATGTATGTATGTACATGTATGTATGTATGTATGTATGTACATGTATGTATGTATGTACATGTATGTATGTATGTATGTACATGTATGTATGTACATGTATGTATGTACATGTATGTGTATGCATGTATGTATGCATGTATATGCATGTATGTGTATGCATGTATGTATGCATGTATGTACATGTATGTATGCATGTATGTACATGTATGTATGTATGTATGCATGTATGTACATGTATGTATGTATGTATGTATGCATGTATGTATGTATGTATGCATGTATGTACATGTATGTATGCATGTATGTATGCATGTATGTACATGTATGTATGCATGTATGTATGCATGTATGTACATGTATGTACATGTATGTATGTATGTACATGTATGTATGTATGTACATGTATGTATGTATGTACATGTATGTATGTGTATGTATGTACATGTATGTATGTATGTATGTATGTGTATGTATGTATGTATGTACATGTATGTATGTATGTATGTACATGTATGTATGTATGTATGTACATGTATGTATGTATGTATGTATGTACATGTATGTATGTATGTATGTACATGTATGTATGTACATGTATGTATGTACATGTATGTATGTATGTATGTACATGTATGTATGTACATGTATGTATGTACATGTATGTGTATGCATGTATGTATGCATGTATATGCATGTATGTGTATGCATGTATGTATGCATGTATGTACATGTATGTATGCATGTATGTATGTATGCATGTATGCATGTATGTATGTATGCATGTATGTACATGTATGCATGTATGTACATGTATGTATGCATGTATGTATGCATGTATGTATGCATGTATGTACATGTATGTATGCATGTATGTACATGTATGTATGTATGTATGCATGTATGTACATGTATGTATGTATGTATGTACATGTATGTATGTATGTACATGTATGTATGTATGTGTATGTATGTATGTACATGTATGTATGTATGTACATGTATGTATGTATGTACATGTATGTATGTATGTACATGTATGTATGTACATGTATGTATGTATGTACATGTATGTATGTATGTACATGTATGTATGTACATGTATGTATGTACATGTATGTATGTATGTACATGTATGTATGTATGTATGTATGTACATGTATGTATGTATGTACATGTATGTATGTATGTATGTACATGTATGTATGTACATGTATGTATGTACATGTATGTGTATGCATGTATGTATGCATGTATATGCATGTATGTGTATGCATGTATGTATGCATGTATGTACATGTATGTATGCATGTATGTACATGTATGTATGTATGTATGCATGTATGCATGTATGTATGTATGCATGTATGTACATGTATGTATGTATGTATGTATGCATGTATGTATGTATGTATGCATGTATGTACATGTATGTATGCATGTATGTATGCATGTATGTACATGTATGTATGCATGTATGTATGCATGTATGTACATGTATGTACATGTATGTATGTATGTACATGTATGTATGTATGTACATGTATGTATGTATGTACATGTATGTATGTGTATGTATGTACATGTATGTATGTATGTATGTATGTGTATGTATGTATGTATGTACATGTATGTATGTACATGTATGTATGTATGTATGTACATGTATGTATGTATGTATGTACATGTATGTATGTATGTATGTACATGTATGTATGTATGTATGTACATGTATGTATGTATGTATGTACATGTATGTATGTACATGTATGTATGTACATGTATGTATGTATGTATGTACATGTATGTATGTACATGTATGTATGTACATGTATGTGTATGCATGTATGTATGCATGTATATGCATGTATGTGTATGCATGTATGTATGCATGTATGTACATGTATGTATGCATGTATGTATGTATGCATGTATGCATGTATGTATGTATGCATGTATGTACATGTATGCATGTATGTACATGTATGTATGCATGTATGTATGCATGTATGTATGCATGTATGTACATGTATGTATGCATGTATGTACATGTATGTATGTATGTATGCATGTATGTACATGTATGTATGTATGTACATGTATGTATGTATGTATGTATGTGTATGTATGTATGTACATGTATGTATGTACATGTATGCATGTATGTATGCATGTATGTATGTATGCATGTATGTGCATGTATGTATGTATGCATGTATGTACATGTATGTACATGTATGTATGTATGCATGTATGTACATGTATGTATGCATGTATGTACATGTATGTATGTATGCATGTATGTACATGTATGTATGTATGCATGTATGTACATGTATGTATGTATGCATGTATGTACATGTATGTATGTATGCATGTATGTACATGTATGTATGTATGCATGTATGTACATGTATGTATGTATGCATGTATGTACATGTATGTATGTATGCATGTATGTACATGTATGTATGTATGCATGTATGTACATGTATGTATGTATGCATGTATGTACATGTATGTATGTATGCATGTATGTACATGTATGTATGTATGCATGTATGTACATGTATGTATGTATGCATGTATGTACATGTATGTATGTATGCATGTATGTACATGTATGTATGTATGCATGTATGTACATGTATGTATGTATGCATGTATGTACATGTATGTATGTATGCATGTATGTACATGTATGTATGTATGTACATGTATGTATGCATGTATGTACATGTATGTATGCATGTATGTACATGTATGTATGCATGTATGTACATGTATGTATGCATGTATGTACATGTATGTATGCATGTATGTACATGTATGTATGCATGTATGTACATGTATGTATGCATGTATGTACATGTATGTATGCATGTATGTACATGTATGTACATGTATGTATGCATGTATGTATGTATGTATGCATGTATGTACATGTATGTATGCATGTATGTACATGTATGTATGTATGTATGTACATGTATGTATGTACATGTATGTATGTACATGTATGTATGTATGTACATGTATGTATGTATGTATGTATGTATGTACATGTATGTATGTATGTACATGTATGTATGTATGTATGTACATGTATGTATGTACATGTATGTATGTACATGTATGTGTATGCATGTATGTATGCATGTATATGCATGTATGTGTATGCATGTATGTATGCATGTATGTACATGTATGTATGCATGTATGTACATGTATGTATGTATGTATGCATGTATGCATGTATGTATGTATGCATGTATGTACATGTATGTATGTATGTATGTATGCATGTATGTATGTATGTATGCATGTATGTACATGTATGTATGCATGTATGTATGCATGTATGTACATGTATGTATGCATGTATGTATGCATGTATGTACATGTATGTACATGTATGTATGCATGTATGTACATGTATGTATGCATGTATGTACATGTATGTATGCATGTATGTACATGTATGTATGCATGTATGCATGTATGTATGCATGTATGTACATGTATGTATGCATGTATGTACATGTATGTATGCATGTATGTACATGTATGTACATGTATGTATGCATGTATGTACATGTATGCATGTATGTACATGTATGTATGTACATGTATGTATGCATGTATGTACATGTATGTATGCATGTATGTACATGTATGTATGCATGTATGTACATGTATGTATGTATGCATGTATGTATGCATGTATGTATGTATGCACGTATGTACATGTACGTATGCATGTATGTACATGTACGTATGCATGTATGTACATGTACGTATGCATGTAAGTACATGTACGTATGCATGTACGTACATGTACGTATGCATGTACGTACATGTACGTATGCATGTACGTACATGTACGTATGCATGTACGTACATGTACGTATGCATGTACGTACATGTACGTATGCATGTACGTACATGTACGTATGCATGTACGTACATGTACGTATGCATGTACGTACATGTACGTATGCATGTACGTACATGTACGTATGCATGTACGTACATGTACGTATGCATGTACGTACATGTACGTATGCATGTATGTACATGTACGTATGCATGTATGTACACGTATGCATGCATGTATGTACATGTATGTATGCATGTATGTACATGTATGCATGCATGTATGTACATGTATGTATGTATGCTTGTATGTATTCATGTATGTACATGTATGTATGCATGTATGTACATGTATGTATGCATGTTGTATGTATGCATGTACGTATGCATGTATGCATGTACGTATGCATGTATTTATGTACGTATGCATGTATTTATGCACGTATGTACATGTATGTATGCACGTATGTATGCATGTATGTATGCACGTATGTACATGTATGTATGCACGTATGTACATGTATGTACATGTATGTGTACATATATGTATGTATGCACGTATGTACATGTATGTATGCATGTATGTATGTACATGTATGTATGCATGTATGTATGTATGTACATGTATGTATGCATGTATGTATGCATGTATGTACATGTATGTATGCATGTATGTACATGTATGTATGCATGTATGTATGCATGTATGTACATGTATGTATGCATGTATGTACATGTATGTATGCATGTATGTACATGTATGTATGCATGTATGTACATGTATGTATGCATGTATGTACATGTATGTATGCATGTATGTACATGTATGTATGCATGTATGTACATGTATGTATGCATGTATGTACATGTATGTATGCATGTATGTACATGTATGTATGCATGTATGTACATGTATGTATGCATGTATGTACATGTATGTATGCATGTATGTACATGTATGTATGCATGTATGTACATGTATGTATGCATGTATGTACATGTATGTATGCATGTATGTATGCATGTATGTACATGTATGTATGCATGTATGTACATGTATGTATGCATGTATGTACATGTATGTATGTATGCATGTATGTACATGTATGTATGTATGCATGTATGTACATGTATGTATGCATGTATGTATGCATGTATGTACATGTATGTATGCATGTATGTACATGTATGTATGAATGTATGTACATGTATGTATGTACATGTATGTATGCATGTATGTACATGTATGTATGCATGTATGTACATGTATGTATGCATGTATGTACATGTATGTATGCATGTATGTACATGTATGTATGCATGTATGTACATGTATGTATGCATGTATGTACATGTATGTATGCATGTATGTACATGTATGTATGCATGTATGCATGTATGTATGCATGTATGTACATGTATGTATGCATGTATGTACATGTATGTATGCATGTATGTACATGTATGTACATGTATGTATGCATGTATGTACATGTATGCATGTATGTACATGTATGTATGTACATGTATGTATGCATGTATGTACATGTATGTATGCATGTATGTACATGTATGTATGCATGTATGTACATGTATGTATGCATGTATGTACATGTATGTATGCATGTATGTACATGTATGTATGCATGTATGTACATGTATGTATGCATGTATGTACATGTATGTATGCATGTATGTACATGTATGTATGCATGTATGTACATGTATGTATGCATGTATGTACATGTATGTATGCATGTATGTACATGTATGTATGTATGTACATGTATGTATGTATGTATGTATGCATGTATGTACATGTATGTATGCATGTATGTACATGTATGTATGCATGTATGTACATGTATGTATGCATGTATGTACATGTATGTATGCATGTATGTACATGTATGTATGCATGTATGTACATGTATGTATGCATGTATGTACATGTATGTATGCATGTATGTACATGTATGTATGCATGTACGTACATGTACGTATGCATGTACGTACATGTACGTATGCATGTACGTACATGTACGTATGCATGTACGTACATGTACGTATGCATGTACGTACATGTACGTATGCATGTACGTACATGTACGTATGCATGTACGTACATGTACGTATGCATGTACGTACATGTACGTATGCATGTACGTACATGTACGTATGCATGTACGTACATGTACGTATGCATGTACGTACATGTACGTATGCATGTATGTACATGTACGTATGCATGTATGTACACGTATGCATGCATGTATGTACATGTATGTATGCATGTATGTACATGTATGCATGCATGTATGTACATGTATGTATGTATGCTTGTATGTATTCATGTATGTACATGTATGTATGCATGTATGTACATGTATGTATGCATGTTGTATGTATGCATGTACGTATGCATGTATGCATGTACGTATGCATGTATTTATGTACGTATGCATGTATTTATGCACGTATGTACATGTATGTATGCACGTATGTATGCATGTATGTATGCACGTATGTACATGTATGTATGCACGTATGTACATGTATGTACATGTATGTGTACATGTATGTATGTATGCACGTATGTACATGTATGTATGCATGTATGTATGTACATGTATGTATGCATGTATGTATGTATGCATGTATGTATGTATGTACATGTATGTATGCATGTATGTATGCATGTATGTACATGTATGTATGTATGTATGCATGTATGTATGCATGTATGTACATGTATGTATGCATGTATGTACATGTATGTATGCATGTATGTATATGTATGTATGCATGTATGTATATGTATGTATGCATGTATGTACATGTATGTATGCATGTATGTATGCATGTATGTATATGTATGTATGCATGTATGTACATGTATGTATATGTATGTATGCATGTATGTACATGTATGTACATGTATGTATGCATGTATGTACATGTATGTATGCATGTATGTACATGTATGTATGCATGTATGTACATGTATGTATGCATGTATGTACATGTATGTATGCATGTATGTACATGTATGTATGCATGTATGTACATGTATGTATGCATGTATGTACATGTATGTATGCATGTATGTACATGTATGTATGCATGTATGTACATGTATGTATGTATGCATGTATGTACATGTATGTATGCATGCATGTATGTACATGTAAGTATGCATGTATGTATGCATGTATGTGTATGTATGCATGTATGTACATGTATGTATGCATGTATGTACATGTATGTATGCATGTATGTACATGTATGTATGCATGTATGTACATGTATGTATGCATGTATGTACATGTATGTATGCATGTATGTACATGTATGTATGCATGTATGTACATGTATGTATGCATGTATGTACATGTATGTATGCATGTATGTACATGTATGTATGCATGTATGTACATGTATGTATGTATGCATGTATGTACATGTATGTACATGTATGCATGTATGCATGTATGTACATGTATGCATGTATGTACATGTATGTATGTATGTACATGTATGTATGTACATGTATGTATGTATGTACATGTATGTATGTATGTACATGTATGTACATGTATGTATGTATGTACATGTATGTACATGTATGTATGTATGTACATGTATGTATGTATGTATGTATGTACATGTATGTATGTATGTATGTATGTACATGTATGTATGTATGTACATGTATGTATGTACATGTATGTATGTACATGTATGTATGTACATGTATGTATGTACATGTATGTATGTACATGTATGTATGTATGTACATGTATGTATGTATGTACATGTATGTACATGTATGTATGTATGTATGTATATGTATGTACATGTATGTGTATGTATGCATGTATATGCATGTATGTATGCATGTATATGCATGTATGTGTGCATGTATGTATGCATGTATGTACATGTATGTATGCATGTATGTACATGTATGTATGCATGTATGTATGTATGCATGTATGTATGTATGCATGTATGTACATGTATGTACATGTATGTATGCATGTATGTATGCATGTATGTATGCATGTATGAATGCATGTACATGTATGTATGCATGTATGTATGCATGTATGTACATGTATGTATGCATGTATGTACATGTATGTATGCATGTATGTACATGTATGTATGCATGTATGTACATGTATGTATGCATGTATGTACATGTATGTATGCATGTATGTACATGTATGTATGCATGTATGTACATGTATGTATGCATGTATGTACATGTATGTATGCATGTATGTACATGTATGTATGCATGTATGTACATGTATGTATGCATGTATGTACATGTATGTATGCATGTATGTACATGTATGTATGCATGTATGTACATGTATGTATGCATGTATGTACATGTATGTATGCATGTATGTACATGTGTGTATGCATGTATGTACATGTGTGTATGCATGTATGTACATGTATGTATGCATGTATGTACATGTATGTATGCATGTATGTATGCATGTATGTATGCACGTGTATGCATGTATGTATGCACGTGTATGCATGTATGTATGCACGTGTATGCATGTATGTATGCACGTATGTACATGTATGTATGTACGTATGTACATGTATGTATGCACGTATGTACATGTATGTATGCACGTATGTACATGTATGTATGCACGTATGTACATGTATGTATGCACGTATGTACATGTATGTATGCACGTATGTACATGTATGTATGCATGTATGTATGCATGTATGTATGCATGTATGTATGCATGTATGTACATGTATGTATGCATGTATGTACATGTATGTATGCATGTATGTACATGTATGTATGTATGCATGTATGTACATGTATGTATGTATGCATGTATGTACATGTATGTATGCATGTATGTACATGTATGTATGCATGTATGTACATGTATGTATGCATGTATGTACATGTATGTATGCATGTATGTACATGTATGCATGTATGTACATGTATGTATGCATGTATGTACATGTATGTATGCATGCATGTATGTACATGTATGTATGTACATGTATGTATGCATGTATGTACATGTATGTATGTATGCATGTATGTACATGTATGTATGCACGTATGTACATGTATGTATGTATGCATGTATGTACATGTATGTATGTATGCATGTATGTACATGCATGTATGCATGTATGTATGCACGTATGTACATGTATGTATGCACGTATGTACATGTATGTATGCACGTATGTACATGTATGTATGCACGTATGTACATGTATGTATGCACGTATGTACATGTATGTATGCACGTATGTACATGTATGTATGCACGTATGTATGCATGTATGTATGCACGTAAGTACACGTATGTATGCACGTATGTACATGTATGTATGCACGTATGTACATGTATGTATGCACGTATGTACGTGTATGTATGCACGTATGTACGTGTATGTATGCACGTATGTACGTGTATGTATGCACGTATGTACGTGTATGTATGCACGTATGTACGTGTATGTATGCACGTATGTACGTGTATGTATGCACGTATGTACGTGTATGTATGCACGTATGTATGCAAGTATGTATGCACGTATGTATGCATGTATGTATGCACGTATGTATGCATGTATGTATGCACGTATGTATGCATGTATGCATGCACGTATGTACATGTATGTATGTACATGTATGTATGCACGTATGTATGCATGTATGTATGCACGTATGTACATGTATGTATGCATGTATGTACATGTATGTATGCACATATGTAAATGTATGTATGTATGTATGCATGTATGTACATGTATGTATGCATGTATATACATGTATGTATGTATGTATGTACATGTATGTATGCATGTATGTACATGTATGTATGCATGTATGTACATGTATGTATGCATGTATGTACATGTATGTATGCATGTATGTACATGTATGTATGCATGTATGTACATGTATGTACATGTATGTATGCATGTATGTACATGTATGTATGCATGTATGTACATGTATGTATGCATGTATGTACATGTATGTATGCATGTATGTACATGTATGTATGCATGTATGTACATGTATGTATGCATGTATGTACATGTATGTATGCATGTATGTACATGTATGTATGCATGTATGTACATGTATGTATGCATGTATGTACATGTATGTATGCATGTATGTACATGTATGTATGTATGCATGTATGTACATGTATGTATGTATGCATGTATGTACATGTATGTATGCATGTATGTATGCATGTATGTACATGTATGTATGCATGTATGTACATGTATGTATGAATGTATGTACATGTATGTATGCATGTATGTACATGTATGTATGCATGTATGTACATGTATGTATGCATGTATGTACATGTATGCATGTATGTACATGTATGTATGTACATGTATGTATGCATGTATGTACATGTATGTATGCATGTATGTACATGTATGTATGCATGTATGTACATGTATGTATGCATGTATGTACATGTATGTATGCATGTATGTACATGTATGTATGCATGTATGTACATGTATGTATGCATGTATGTACATGTATGTATGCATGTATGTACATGTATGTATGCATGTATGTACATGTATGTATGCATGTATGTACATGTATGTATGCATGTATGTACATGTATGTATGTACATGTATGTATGCATGTATGTACATGTATGTATGCATGTATGTACA
The DNA here is from genome assembly GCF_040937935.1 of Hyperolius riggenbachi. Taxonomy (NCBI): domain Eukaryota; kingdom Metazoa; phylum Chordata; class Amphibia; order Anura; family Hyperoliidae; genus Hyperolius; species Hyperolius riggenbachi. The sequence continues at coordinate 175,410 of NW_027152380.1, forward strand.
TGTATGTATGCATGTATGTACATGTATGTATGCATGTATGTACATGTATGTATGTATGTACATGTATGTATGTACATGTATGTATGCATGTATGTACATGTATGTATGCATGTATGTACATGTATGTATGCATGTATGTACATGTATGTATGCATGTATGTACATGTATGTATGCATGTATGTACATGTATGTATGCATGTATGTACATGTATGTATGCATGTATGTACATGTACGTATGCATGTATGTACATGTACGTATGCATGTATGTACATGTACGTATGCATGTACGTACATGTACGTATGCATGTACGTACATGTACGTATGCATGTACGTACATGTACGTATGCATGTACGTACATGTACGTATGCATGTACGTACATGTACGTATGCATGTACGTACATGTACGTATGCATGTACGTTTATGTACGTATGCATGTACGTACATGTACGTATGCATGTACGTACATGTACGTATGCATGTACGTACATGTACGTATGCATGTATGTACATGTACGTATGCATGTATGTACACGTATGCATGCATGTATGTACATGTATGTATGCATGTATGTACATGTATGCATGCATGTATGTACATGTATGTATGTATGCTTGTATGTATTCATGTATGTACATGTATGTATGCATGTATGTACATGTATGTATGCATGTTGTATGTATGCATGTACGTATGCATGTATGCATGTACGTATGCATGTATTTATGTACGTATGCATGTATTTATGCACGTATGTACATGTATGTATGCACGTATGTATGCATGTATGTATGCACGTATGTACATGTATGTATGCACGTATGTACATGTATGTACATGTATGTGTACATGTATGTATGTATGCACGTATGTACATGTATGTATGCATGTATGTATGTACATGTATGTATGCATGTATGTATGTATGCATGTATGCATGTATGTACATGTATGTATGTATGTATGCATGTATGTATGCATGTATGTACATGTATGTATGCATGTATGTACATGTATGTATGCATGTATGTATATGTATGTATGCATGTATGTATATGTATGTATGCATGTATGTACATGTATGTATGCATGTATGTATGCATGTATGTATATGTATGTATGCATGTATGTACATGTATGTATATGTATGTATGCATGTATGTACATGTATGTACATGTATGTATGCATGTATGTACATGTATGTATGCATGTATGTACATGTATGTATGCATGTATGTACATGTATGTATGCATGTATGTACATGTATGTATGCATGTATGTATGCATGTATGTACATGTATGTATGCATGTATGTACATGTATGTATGCATGTATGTACATGTATGTATGTATGCATGTATGTACATGTATGTATGCATGCATGTATGTACATGTATGTATGCATGTATGTATGCATGTATGTGTATGTATGCATGTATGTACATGTATGTATGCATGTATGTACATGTATGTATGCATGTATGTACATGTATGTATGCATGTATGTACATGTATGTATGCATGTATGTACATGTATGTATGCATGTATGTACATGTATGTATGCATGTATGTACATGTATGTATGCATGTATGTACATGTATGTATGCATGTATGTACATGTATGTATGCATGTATGTACATGTATGTATGCATGTATGTACATGTATGTATGCATGTATGTACATGTATGTATGTATGCATGTATGTACATGTATGTACATGTATGCATGTATGCATGTATGTACATGTATGCATGTATGTACATGTATGTATGTATGTACATGTATGTATGTACATGTATGTATGTATGTACATGTATGTATGTATGTACATGTATGTACATGTATGTATGTATGTACATGTATGTATGTATGTATGTATGTACATGTATGTATGTATGTATGTATGTACATGTATGTATGTATGTACATGTATGTATGTACATGTATGTATGTACATGTATGTATGTACATGTATGTATGTACATGTATGTATGTACATGTATGTATGTACATGTATGTATGTACATGTATGTATGTACATGTATGTATGTATGTACATGTATGTATGTATGTACATGTATGTACATGTATGTATGTATGTATGTATATGTATGTACATGTATGTGTATGTATGCATGTATATGCATGTATGTATGCATGTATATGCATGTATGTGTGCATGTATGTATGCATGTATGTACATGTATGTATGCATGTATGTACATGTATGTATGTATGCATGTATGTACATGTATGTATGCATGTATGTATGTATGCATGTATGTATGTATGCATGTATGTATGCATGTATGTATGCATGTATGTATGCATGTATGTATGCATGTATGAATGCATGTACATGTATGTATGCATGTATGTATGCATGTATGTACATGTATGTATGCATGTATGTACATGTATGTATGCATGTATGTACATGTATGTATGCATGTATGTACATGTATGTATGCATGTATGTACATGTATGTATGCATGTATGTACATGTATGTATGCATGTATGTACATGTATGTATGCATGTATGTACATGTATGTATGCATGTATGTACATGTATGTATGCATGTATGTACATGTATGTATGCATGTATGTACATGTATGTATGCATGTATGTACATGTATGTATGCATGTATGTACATGTATGTATGCATGTATGTACATGTGTGTATGCATGTATGTACATGTGTGTATGCATGTATGTACATGTGTGTATGCATGTATGTACATGTATGTATGCATGTATGTACATGTATGTATGCATGTATGTATGCATGTATGTATGCACGTGTATGCATGTATGTATGCACGTGTATGCATGTATGTATGCACGTGTATGCATGTATGTATGCACGTATGTACATGTATGTATGTACGTATGTACATGTATGTATGCACGTATGTACATGTATGTATGCACGTATGTACATGTATGTATGCACGTATGTACATGTATGTATGCACGTATGTACATGTATGTATGCACGTATGTACATGTATGTATGCATGTATGTATGCATGTATGTATGCATGTATGTATGCATGTATGTACATGTATGTATGCATGTATGTACATGTATGTATGCATGTATGTACATGTATGTATGTATGCATGTATGTACATGTATGTATGTATGCATGTATGTACATGTATGTATGCATGTATGTACATGTATGTATGCATGTATGTACATGTATGTATGCATGTATGTACATGTATGTATGCATGTATGTACATGTATGTATGCATGTATGTACATGTATGTATGCATGCATGTATGTACATGTATGTATGTACATGTATGTATGCATGTATGTACATGTATGTATGTATGCATGTATGTACATGTATGTATGCATGTATGTACATGTATGTACATGTATGTATGCATGTATGTACATGTATGTATGCATGTATGTACATGTATGTATGCATGTATGTACATGTATGTATGCATGCATGTATGTACATGTATGTATGTACATGTATGTATGCATGTATGTACATGTATGTATGTATGTATGCATGTATGTACATGTATGTATGTATGCATGTATGTACATGCATGTATGCATGTATGTATGCACGTATGTACATGTATGTATGCACGTATGTACATGTATGTATGCACGTATGTACATGTATGTATGCACGTATGTACATGTATGTATGCACGTATGTACATGTATGTATGCACGTATGCATGCATGTATGTATGCACGTAAGTACACATATGTATGCACGTATGTACACGTATGTACATGTATGTATGCACGTATGTACATGTATGTATGCACGTATGTACGTGTATGTATGCACGTATGTACGTGTATGTATGCACGTATGTACGTGTATGTATGCACGTATGTACGTGTATGTATGCACGTATGTACGTGTATGTATGCACGTATGTACGTGTATGTATGCACGTATGTACGTGTATGTATGCACGTATGTATGCAAGTATGTATGCACGTATGTATGCATGTATGTATGCACGTATGTATGCATGTATGTATGCACGTATGTATGCATGTATGCATGCACGTATGTACATGTATGTATGTACATGTATGTATGCACGTATGTATGCATGTATGTATGCACGTATGTACATGTATGTATGCATGTATGTACATGTATGTATGCACATATGTAAATGTATGTATGTATGTATGCATGTATGTACATGTATGTATGCATGTATATACATGTATGTATGTATGTATGTATGTACATGTATGTATGTATGTACATGTATGTATGTATGTACATGTATGTATGTATGTATGTACATGTATGTATGTATGTATGTACATGTATGTATGTACATGTATGTATGTACATGTATGTACATGTATGTATGTACATGTATGTGTATGCATGTATGTATGCATGTATATGCATGTATGTGTATGCATGTATGTATGCATGTATGTACATGTATGTATGCATGTATGTACATGTATGTATGCACGTATGTACATGTATGTATGCACGTATGTACATGTATGTATGCACGTATGTACATGTATGTATGCACGTATGTACATGTATGTATGCACGTATGTACATGTATGTATGCACGTATGTACATGTATGTATGTATGCATGTATGTATGTACATGTATGTATGCATGTATGTACATGTATGTATGCATGTATGTACATGTATGTATGCACGTATGTATGCACGTATGTACATGTATGTATGCACGTATGTACATGTATGTATGCACGTATGTATGCACGTATGTACATGTATGTATGCACGTATGTACATGTATGTATGCACGTATGTACATGTATGTATGCACGTATGTACATGTATGTATGCACGTATGTACATGTATGTATGCACGTATGTACATGTATGTATGCACGTATGTACGTGTATGTATGCACGTATGTACGTGTATGTATGCACGTATGTACGTGTATGTATGCACGTATGTACGTGTATGTATGCACGTATGTACGTGTATGTATGCACGTATGTACGTGTATGTATGCACGTATGTACGTGTATGTATGCACGTATGTACGTGTATGTATGCACGTATGTACGTGTATGTATGCACGTATGTACGTGTATGTATGCACGTATGTACGTGTATGTATGCTCGTATGTACGTGTATGTATGCACGTATGTACGTGTATGTATGCACGTATGTACGTGTATGTATGCACGTATGTACGTGTATGTATGCACGTATGTACGTGTATGTATGCACGTATGTATGCATGTATGTATGCACGTATGTATGCATGTATGTATGCACGTATGTACATGTATGTATGCACGTATGTACATGTATGTATGCACGTATGTACATGTATGTATGCACGTATGTATGCATGTATGTATGCATGTATATACATGTATGTATGCATGTATATACATGTATGTATGCATGTATATACATGTATGTATGCATGTATATACATGTATGTATGCATGTATATACATGTATGTATGCATGTATATACATGTATGTATGTATGTATGTATGTATGTACATGTATGTATGTATGTATGTATGTATGTACATGTATGTATGTATGTATGTACATGTATGTATGTATGTACATGTATGTATGTATGTGTATGTATGTATGTACGTGTATGTATGTATGTACATGTATGTATGTATGTACATGTATGTATGTATGTACATGTATGTATGTATGTACATGTATGTATGTACATGTATGTATGTATGTACATGTATGTATGTACATGTATGTATGTACATGTATGTATGTATGTACATGTATGTATGTATGTATGTATGTACATGTATGTATGTATGTACATGTATGTATGTATGTATGTACATGTATGTATGTACATGTATGTATGTACATGTATGTGTATGCATGTATGTATGCATGTATATGCATGTATGTGTATGCATGTATGTATGCATGTATGTACATGTATGTATGCATGTATGTACATGTATGTATGTATGTATGCATGTATGTACATGTATGTATGTATGTATGTATGCATGTATGTATGTATGTATGCATGTATGTACATGTATGTATGCATGTATGTATGCATGTATGTACATGTATGTATGCATGTATGTATGCATGTATGTACATGTATGTACATGTATGTATGTATGTACATGTATGTATGTATGTACATGTATGTATGTATGTACATGTATGTATGTGTATGTATGTACATGTATGTATGTATGTATGTATGTGTATGTATGTATGTATGTACATGTATGTATGTACATGTATGTATGTATGTATGTACATGTATGTATGTATGTATGTACATGTATGTATGTATGTATGTATGTACATGTATGTATGTATGTATGTACATGTATGTATGTACATGTATGTATGTACATGTATGTATGTATGTATGTACATGTATGTATGTACATGTATGTATGTACATGTATGTGTATGCATGTATGTATGCATGTATATGCATGTATGTGTATGCATGTATGTATGCATGTATGTACATGTATGTATGCATGTATGTATGTATGCATGTATGCATGTATGTATGTATGCATGTATGTACATGTATGCATGTATGTACATGTATGTATGCATGTATGTATGCATGTATGTATGCATGTATGTACATGTATGTATGCATGTATGTACATGTATGTATGTATGTATGCATGTATGTACATGTATGTATGTATGTATGTACATGTATGTATGTATGTATGTATGTGTATGTATGTATGTACATGTATGTATGTACATGTATGCATGTATGTATGCATGTATGTATGTATGCATGTATGTGCATGTATGTATGTATGCATGTATGTACATGTATGTACATGTATGTATGTATGCATGCATGTATGTACATGTATGTATGCATGTATGTACATGTATGTATGTATGCATGTATGTACATGTATGTATGTATGCATGTATGTACATGTATGTATGTATGCATGTATGTACATGTATGTATGTATGCATGTATGTACATGTATGTATGTATGCATGTATGTACATGTATGTATGTATGCATGTATGTACATGTATGTATGTATGCATGTATGTACATGTATGTATGTATGCATGTATGTACATGTATGTATGTATGCATGTATGTACATGTATGTATGTATGCATGTATGTACATGTATGTATGTATGCATGTATGTACATGTATGTATGTATGCATGTATGTACATGTATGTATGTATGCATGTATGTACATGTATGTATGTATGCATGTATGTATGTATGCATGTATGTACATGTATGTATGCATGTATGTACATGTATGTATGCATGTATGTACATGTATGTATGCATGTATGTACATGTATGTATGCATGTATGTACATGTATGTATGCATGTATGTACATGTATGTATGCATGTATGTACATGTATGTATGCATGTATGTACATGTATGTATGCATGTATGTACATGTATGTATGCATGTATGTACATGTATGTACATGTATGTATGCATGTATGTATGTATGTATGCATGTATGTACATGTATGTATGCATGTATGTACATGTATGTATGCATGTATGTACATGTATGTATGCATGTATGTACATGTATGTATGTATGCATGTATGTACATGTATGTATGTATGCATGTATGTACATGTATGTATGTATGCATGTATGTACATGTATGTATGTATGCATGTATGTACATGTATGTATGTATGCATGTATGTACATGTATGTATGTATGCATGTATGTACATGTATGTATGTATGCATGTATGTACATGTATGTATGTATGCATGTATGTACATGTATGTATGTATGCATGTATGTACATGTATGTATGTATGCATGTATGTATGTATGCACGTATGTACATGTACGTATGCATGTATGTACATGTACGTATGCATGTATGTACATGTACGTATGCATGTAAGTACATGTACGTATGCATGTACGTACATGTACGTATGCATGTACGTACATGTACGTATGCATGTACGTACATGTACGTATGCATGTACGTACATGTACGTATGCATGTACGTACATGTACGTATGCATGTACGTACATGTACGTATGCATGTACGTACATGTACGTATGCATGTACGTACATGTACGTATGCATGTACGTACATGTACGTATGCATGTACGTACATGTACGTATGCATGTACGTACATGTACGTATGCATGTACGTACATGTACGTATGCATGTATGTACACGTATGCATGCATGTATGTACATGTATGTATGCATGTATGTACATGTATGCATGCATGTATGTACATGTATGTATGTATGCTTGTATGTATTCATGTATGTATGCATGTATGTACATGTATGTATGCATGTTGTATGTATGCATGTACGTATGCATGTATGCATGTACGTATGCATGTATTTATGTACGTATGCATGTATTTATGCACGTATGTACATGTATGTATGCACGTATGTATGCATGTATGTATGCACGTATGTACATGTATGTATGCACGTATGTACATGTATGTACATGTATGTGTACATATATGTATGTATGCACGTATGTACATGTATGTATGCATGTATGTATGTATGTACATGTATGTATGCATGTATGTATGCATGTATGTACATGTATGTATGCATGTATGTACATGTATGTATGCATGTATGTATGCATGTATGTATATGTATGTATGCATGTATGTACATGTATGTATGCATGTATGTACATGTATGTATGCATGTATGTACATGTATGTATGCATGTATGTACATGTATGTATGCATGTATGTACATGTATGTATGCATGTATGTACATGTATGTATGCATGTATGTACATGTATGTATGCATGTATGTACATGTATGTATGCATGTATGTACATGTATGTATGCATGTATGTACATGTATGTATGCATGTATGTACATGTATGTATGCATGTATGTACATGTATGTATGCATGTATGTACATGTATGTATGCATGTATGTACATGTATGTATGCATGTATGTACATGTATGTATGCATGTATGTACATGTATGTATGTATGTATGTATGTATGCATGTATGTACATGTATGTATGTATGCATGTATGTACATGTATGTATGTATGCATGTATGTACATGTATGTATGCATGTATGTATGCATGTATGTACATGTATGTATGCATGTATGTACATGCATGTATGAATGTATGTACATGTATGTATGTACATGTATGTATGCATGTATGTACATGTATGTATGCATGTATGTACATGTATGTATGCATGTATGTACATGTATGTATGCATGTATGTACATGTATGTATGCATGTATGTACATGTATGTATGCATGTATGTACATGTATGTATGCATGTATGTACATGTATGTATGCATGTATGTACATGTATGTATGCATGTATGTACATGTATGTACATGTATGTATGCATGTATGTACATGTATGCATGTATGTACATGTATGTATGTACATGTATGTATGCATGTATGTACATGTATGTATGCATGTATGTACATGTATGTATGCATGTATGTACATGTATGTATGCATGTATGTACATGTATGTATGCATGTATGTACATGTATGTATGCATGTATGTACATGTATGTATGCATGTATGTACATGTATGTATGCATGTATGTACATGTATGTATGCATGTATGTACATGTATGTATGCATGTATGTACATGTATGTATGCATGTATGTACATGTATGTATGCATGTATGTACATGTATGTATGCATGTATGTACATGTATGTATGTATGCATGTATGTACATGTATGTACATGTATGCATATATGCATGTATGTACATGTATGCATGTATGTACATGTATGTATGTACATGTATGTATGTATGTACATGTATGTATGTATGTACATGTATGTACATGTATGTATGTATGTACATGTATGTATGTATGTATGTATGTACATGTATGTATGTATGTATGTATGTACATGTATGTATGTATGTACATGTATGTATGTACATGTATGTATGTACATGTATGTATGTACATGTATGTATGTACATGTATGTATGTACATGTATGTATGTATGTACATGTATGTATGTATGTACATGTATGTACATGTATGTATGTATGTATGTATATGTATGTACATGTATGTGTATGTATGCATGTATATGCATGTATGTATGCATGTATATGCATGTATGTGTGCATGTATGTATGCATGTATGTACATGTATGTATGCATGTATGTACATGTATGTATGCATGTATGTATGTATGCATGTATGTATGTATGCATGTATGTACATGTATGTACATGTATGTATGCATGTATGTATGCATGTATGTATGCATGTATGAATGCATGTACATGTATGTATGCATGTATGTATGCATGTATGTACATGTATGTATGCATGTATGTACATGTATGTATGCATGTATGTACATGTATGTATGCATGTATGTACATGTATGTATGCATGTATGTACATGTATGTATGCATGTATGTACATGTATGTATGCATGTATGTACATGTATGTATGCATGTATGTACATGTATGTATGCATGTATGTACATGTATGTATGCATGTATGTACATGTATGTATGCATGTATGTACATGTATGTATGCATGTATGTACATGTATGTATGCATGTATGTACATGTATGTATGCATGTATGTACATTTGTGTATGCATGTATGTACATGTATGTATGCATGTATGTACATGTATGTATGCATGTATGTATGCACGTGTATGCATGTATGTATGCACGTGTATGCATGTATGTATGCACGTGTATGCATGTATGTATGCACGTATGTACATGTATGTATGTACGTATGTACATGTATGTATGCACGTATGTACATGTATGTATGCACGTATGTACATGTATGTATGCACGTATGTACATGTATGTATGCACGTATGTACATGTATGTATGCACGTATGTACATGTATGTATGCACGTATGTACATGTATGTATGCATGTATGTATGCATGTATGTATGCATGTATGTACATGTATGTATGCATGTATGTACATGTATGTATGCATGTATGTACATGTATGTATGCATGTATGTACATGTATGTATGCATGTATGTACATGTATGTATGTATGCATGTATGTGTATGTATGTATGCATGTATGTACATGTATGTATGCATGTATGTACATGTATGTATGCATGTATGTACATGTATGTATGCATGTATGTACATGTATGTATGCATGTATGTACATGTATGTATGCATGTATGTACATGTATGTATGCATGCATGTATGTACATGTATGTATGTACATGTATGTATGCATGTATGTACATGTATGTATGTATGCATGTATGTACATGTATGTATGCACGTATGTACATGTATGTATGTATGCATGTATGTACATGTATGTATGTATGCATGTATGTACATGCATGTATGCATGTATGTATGCACGTATGTACATGTATGTATGCACGTATGTACATGTATGTATGCACGTATGTACATGTATGTATGCACGTATGTACATGTATGTATGCACGTATGTACATGTATGTATGCACGTATGTATGCATGTATGTATGCACGTAAGTACACGTATGTATGCACGTATGTACACGTATGTACATGTATGTATGCACGTATGTACATGTATGTATGCACGTATGTACGTGTATGTATGCACGTATGTACGTGTATGTATGCACGTATGTACGTGTATGTATGCACGTATGTACGTGTATGTATGCACGTATGTACGTGTATGTATGCACGTATGTACGTGTATGTATGCACGTATGTACGTGTATGTATGCACGTATGTATGCAAGTATGTATGCACGTATGTATGCATGTATGTATGCACGTATGTATGCATGTATGCATGCACGTATGTACATGTATGTATGTACATGTATGTATGCACGTATGTATGCATGTATGTATGCACGTATGTACATGTATGTATGCATGTATGTACATGTATGTATGCACATATGTAAATGTATGTATGTATGTATGCATGTATGTACATGTATGTATGCATGTATATACATGTATGTATGTATGCATGTATATACATGTATGTATGTATGTATGTATGTATGTACATGTATGTATGTATGTACATGTATGTATGTATGTACATGTATGTATGTATGTACATGTATGTATGTATGTATGTACATGTATGTATGTATGTATGTACATGTATGTATGTACATGTATGTATGTACATGTATGTATGTACATGTATGTATGTACATGTATGTGTATGCATGTATGTATGCATGTATATGCATGTATGTGTATGCATGTATGTATGCATGTATGTACATGTATGTATGCATGTATGTACATGTATGTATGCACGTATGTACATGTATGTATGCACGTATGTACATGTATGTATGCACGTATGTACATGTATGTATGCACGTATGTACATGTATGTATGTATGCATGTATGTATGTACATGTATGTATGCATGTATGTACATGTATGTATGCATGTATGTACATGTATGTATGCACGTATGTATGCACGTATGTACATGTATGTATGCACGTATGTACATGTATGTATGCACGTATGTACATGTATGTATGCACGTATGTATGCACGTATGTACATGTATGTATGCACGTATGTACATGTATGTATGCACGTATGTACATGTATGTATGCACGTATGTACATGTATGTATGCACGTATGTACATGTATGTATGCACGTATGTACATGTATGTATGCACGTATGTACATGTATGTATGCACGTATGTACGTGTATGTATGCACGTATGTACGTGTATGTATGCACGTATGTACGTGTATGTATGCACGTATGTACGTGTATGTATGCACGTATGTACGTGTATGTATGCACGTATGTACGTGTATGTATGCACGTATGTACGTGTATGTATGCACGTATGTACGTGTATGTATGCTCGTATGTACGTGTATGTATGCACGTATGTATGCATGTATGTATGCACGTATGTATGCATGTATGTATGCACGTATGTACATGTATGTATGCACGTATGTACATGTATGTATGCACGTATGTACATGTATGTATGCACGTATGTATGCATGTATGTATGCATGTATATACATGTATGTATGCATGTATATACATGTATGTATGCATGTATATACATGTATGTATGTATGTATGTATGTATGTACATGTATGTATGTATGTATGTATGTATGTACATGTATGTATGTATGTACATGTATGTATGTATGTACATGTATGTATGTATGTGTATGTATGTATGTACATGTATGTATGTATGTACATGTATGTATGTATGTACATGTATGTATGTATGTACATGTATGTATGTACATGTATGTATGTATGTACATGTATGTATGTACATGTATGTATGTACATGTATGTATGTATGTACATGTATGTATGTATGTATGTATGTACATGTATGTATGTATGTACATGTATGTATGTATGTATGTACATGTATGTATGTATGTATGTACATGTATGTATGTACATGTATGTATGTACATGTATGTGTATGCATGTATGTATGCATGTATATGCATGTATGTGTATGCATGTATGTATGCATGTATGTACATGTATGTATGCATGTATGTACATGTATGTATGTATGTATGCATGTATGCATGTATGTATGTATGCATGTATGTACATGTATGTATGTATGTATGTATGCATGTATGTATGTATGTATGCATGTATGTACATGTATGTATGCATGTATGTATGCATGTATGTACATGTATGTATGCATGTATGTATGCATGTATGTACATGTATGTACATGTATGTATGTATGTACATGTATGTATGTATGTACATGTATGTATGTATGTACATGTATGTATGTGTATGTATGTACATGTATGTATGTATGTATGTATGTGTATGTATGTATGTATGTACATGTATGTATGTACATGTATGTATGTATGTATGTACATGTATGTATGTATGTATGTACATGTATGTATGTATGTATGTATGTACATGTATGTATGTATGTATGTACATGTATGTATGTACATGTATGTATGTACATGTATGTATGTATGTATGTACATGTATGTATGTACATGTATGTACATGTATGTGTATGCATGTATGTATGCATGTATATGCATGTATGTGTATGCATGTATGTATGCATGTATGTACATGTATGTATGCATGTATGTATGTATGCATGTATGCATGTATGTATGTATGCATGTATGTACATGTATGCATGTATGTACATGTATGTATGCATGTATGTATGCATGTATGTATGCATGTATGTACATGTATGTATGCATGTATGTACATGTATGTATGTATGTATGCATGTATGTACATGTATGTATGTATGTATGTACATGTATGTATGTATGTATGTATGTGTATGTATGTATGTACATGTATGTATGTACATGTATGCATGTATGTATGCATGTATGTATGTATGCATGTATGTGCATGTATGTATGTATGCATGTATGTACATGTATGTACATGTATGTATGTATGCATGTATGTACATGTATGTATGCATGTATGTACATGTATGTATGTATGCATGTATGTACATGTATGTATGTATGCATGTATGTACATGTATGTATGTATGCATGTATGTACATGTATGTATGTATGCATGTATGTACATGTATGTATGTATGCATGTATGTACATGTATGTATGTATGCATGTATGTACATGTATGTATGTATGCATGTATGTACATGTATGTATGTATGCATGTATGTACATGTATGTATGTATGCATGTATGTACATGTATGTATGTATGCATGTATGTACATGTATGTATGTATGCATGTATGTACATGTATGTATGTATGCATGTATGTACATGTATGTATGTATGCATGTATGTACATGTATGTATGTATGCATGTATGTACATGTATGTATGTATGCATGTATGTACATGTATGTATGTATGTACATGTATGTATGCATGTATGTACATGTATGTATGCATGTATGTACATGTATGTATGCATGTATGTACATGTATGTATGCATGTATGTACATGTATGTATGCATGTATGTACATGTATGTATGCATGTATGTACATGTATGTATGCATGTATGTACATGTATGTATGCATGTATGTACATGTATGTATGCATGTATGTACATGTATGTATGCATGTATGTACATGTATGTATGCATGTATGTACATGTATGTATGCATGTATGTATGTATGTATGCATGTATGTACATGTATGTATGCATGTATGTACATGTATGTATGCATGTATGTACATGTATGTATGTATGCATGTATGTATGCATGTATGTATGTATGCACGTATGTACATGTACGTATGCATGTATGTACATGTACGTATGCATGTATGTACATGTACGTATGCATGTAAGTACATGTACGTATGCATGTACGTACATGTACGTATGCATGTACGTACATGTACGTATGCATGTACGTACATGTACGTATGCATGTACGTACATGTACGTATGCATGTACGTACATGTACGTATGCATGTACGTACATGTACGTATGCATGTACGTACATGTACGTATGCATGTACGTACATGTACGTATGCATGTACGTACATGTACGTATGCATGTACGTACATGTACGTATGCATGTACGTACATGTACGTATGCATGTATGTACATGTACGTATGCATGTATGTACACGTATGCATGCATGTATGTACATGTATGTATGCATGTATGTACATGTATGCATGCATGTATGTACATGTATGTATGTATGCTTGTATGTATTCATGTATGTACATGTATGTATGCATGTATGTACATGTATGTATGCATGTTGTATGTATGCATGTACGTATGCATGTATGCATGTACGTATGCATGTATTTATGTACGTATGCATGTATTTATGCACGTATGTACATGTATGTATGCACGTATGTATGCATGTATGTATGCACGTATGTACATGTATGTATGCACGTATGTACATGTATGTACATGTATGTGTACATGTATGTATGTATGCACGTATGTACATGTATGTATGCATGTATGTATGTACATGTATGTATGCATGTATGTATGTATGCATGTATGTATGTATGTACATGTATGTATGCATGTATGTATGTATGCATGTATGTATGCATGTATGTACATGTATGTATGTATGTATGCATGTATGTATGCATGTATGTACATGTATGTATGCATGTATGTACATGTATGTATGCATGTATGTATATGTATGTATGCATGTATGTATATGTATGTATGCATGTATGTACATGTATGTATGCATGTATGTATGCATGTATGTATATGTATGTATGCATGTATGTACATGTATGTATATGTATGTATGCATGTATGTACATGTATGTACATGTATGTATGCATGTATGTACATGTATGTATGCATGTATGTACATGTATGTATGCATGTATGTACATGTATGTATGCATGTATGTACATGTATGTATGCATGTATGTATGCATGTATGTACATGTATGTATGCATGTATGTACATGTATGTATGCATGTATGTACATGTATGTATGTATGCATGTATGTACATGTATGTATGCATGCATGTATGTACATGTATGTATGCATGTATGTATGCATGTATGTGTATGTATGCATGTATGTACATGTATGTATGCATGTATGTACATGTATGTATGCATGTATGTACATGTATGTATGCATGTATGTACATGTATGTATGCATGTATGTACATGTATGTATGCATGTATGTACATGTATGTATGCATGTATGTACATGTATGTATGCATGTATGTACATGTATGTATGCATGTATGTACATGTATGTATGCATGTATGTACATGTATGTATGCATGCATGTACATGTATGTATGCATGTATGTACATGTATGTATGCATGTATGTACATGTATGTATGCATGTATGTACATGTATGTATGTATGCATGTATGTACATGTATGTACATGTATGCATGTATGCATGTATGTACATGTATGCATGTATGTACATGTATGTATGTATGTACATGTATGTATGTACATGTATGTATGTATGTACATGTATGTATGTATGTACATGTATGTACATGTATGTATGTATGTACATGTATGTATGTATGTATGTATGTACATGTATGTATGTATGTATGTATGTACATGTATGTATGTATGTACATGTATGTATGTACATGTATGTATGTACATGTATGTATGTACATGTATGTATGTACATGTATGTATGTACATGTATGTATGTACATGTATGTATGTATGTACATGTATGTATGTATGTACATGTATGTACATGTATGTATGTATGTATGTATATGTATGTACATGTATGTGTATGTATGCATGTATATGCATGTATGTATGCATGTATATGCATGTATGTGTGCATGTATGTATGCATGTATGTACATGTATGTATGCATGTATGTACATGTATGTATGCATGTATGTATGTATGCATGTATGTATGTATGCATGTATGTATGCATGTATGTATGCATGTATGTATGCATGTATGTATGCATGTATGAATGCATGTACATGTATGTATGCATGTATGTATGCATGTATGTACATGTATGTATGCATGTATGTACATGTATGTATGCATGTATGTACATGTATGTATGCATGTATGTACATGTATGTATGTATGCATGTATGTACATGTATGTATGCATGTATGTACATGTATGTATGCATGTATGTACATGTATGTATGCATGTATGTACATGTATGTATGCATGTATGTACATGTATGTATGCATGTATGTACATGTATGTATGCATGTATGTACATGTATGTATGCATGTATGTACATGTATGTATGCATGTATGTACATGTATGTATGCATGTATGTACATGTATGTATGCATGTATGTACATGTGTGTATGCATGTATGTACATGTGTGTATGCATGTATGTACATGTATGTATGCATGTATGTACATGTATGTATGCATGTATGTATGCATGTATGTATGCACGTGTATGCATGTATGTATGCACGTGTATGCATGTATGTATGCACGTATGTACATGTATGTATGTACGTATGTACATGTATGTATGCACGTATGTACATGTATGTATGCACGTATGTACATGTATGTATGCACGTATGTACATGTATGTATGCACGTATGTACATGTATGTATGCACGTATGTACATGTATGTATGCATGTATGTATGCATGTATGTATGCATGTATGTACATGTATGTATGCATGTATGTACATGTATGTATGCATGTATGTACATGTATGTATGTATGCATGTATGTACATGTATGTATGTATGCATGTATGTACATGTATGTATGCATGTATGTACATGTATGTATGCATGTATGTACATGTATGTATGCATGTATGTACATGTATGTATGCATGTATGTACATGTATGTATGCATGTATGTACATGTATGTATGCATGCATGTATGTACATGTATGTATGTACATGTATGTATGCATGTATGTACATGTATGTATGTATGCATGTATGTACATGTATGTATGCATGTATGTACATGTATGTATGCATGTATGTACATGTATGTATGCATGTATGTACATGTATGTATGCATGTATGTACATGTATGTATGCATGTATGTACATGTATGTATGCATGCATGTATGTACATGTATGTATGTACATGTATGTATGCATGTATGTACATGTATGTATGTATGCATGTATGTACATGTATGTATGCACGTATGTACATGTATGTATGTATGCATGTATGTACATGTATGTATGTATGCATGTATGTACATGCATGTATGCATGTATGTATGCACGTATGTACATGTATGTATGCACGTATGTACATGTATGTATGCACGTATGTACATGTATGTATGCACGTATGTACATGTATGTATGCACGTATGTACATGTATGTATGCACGTATGTATGCATGTATGTATGCACGTAAGTACACATATGTATGCACGTATGTACACGTATGTACATGTATGTATGCACGTATGTACATGTATGTATGCACGTATGTACGTGTATGTATGCACGTATGTACGTGTATGTATGCACGTATGTACGTGTATGTATGCACGTATGTACGTGTATGTATGCACGTATGTACGTGTATGTATGCACGTATGTACGTGTATGTATGCACGTATGTACGTGTATGTATGCACGTATGTATGCAAGTATGTATGCACGTATGTATGCATGTATGTATGCACGTATGTATGCATGTATGTATGCACGTATGTATGCATGTATGCATGCACGTATGTACATGTATGTATGTACATGTATGTATGCACGTATGTATGCATGTATGTATGCACGTATGTACATGTATGTATGCATGTATGTACATGTATGTATGCACATATGTAAATGTATGTATGTATGTATGCATGTATGTACATGTATGTATGCATGTATATACATGTATGTATGTATGTATGTATGTACATGTATGTATGTATGTACATGTATGTATGTATGTACATGTATGTATGTATGTATGTACATGTATGTATGTATGTATGTACATGTATGTATGTACATGTATGTATGTACATGTATGTACATGTATGTATGTACATGTATGTGTATGCATGTATGTATGCATGTATATGCATGTATGTGTATGCATGTATGTATGCATGTATGTACATGTATGTATGCATGTATGTACATGTATGTATGCACGTATGTACATGTATGTATGCACGTATGTACATGTATGTATGCACGTATGTACATGTATGTATGCACGTATGTACATGTATGTATGTATGCATGTATGTATGTACATGTATGTATGCATGTATGTACATGTATGTATGCATGTATGTACATGTATGTATGCACGTATGTATGCACGTATGTACATGTATGTATGCACGTATGTACATGTATGTATGCACGTATGTACATGTATGTATGCACGTATGTATGCACGTATGTACATGTATGTATGCACGTATGTACATGTATGTATGCACGTATGTACATGTATGTATGCACGTATGTACATGTATGTATGCACGTATGTACATGTATGTATGCACGTATGTACATGTATGTATGCACGTATGTACATGTATGTATGCACGTATGTACATGTATGTATGCACGTATGTACATGTATGTATGCACGTATGTACGTGTATGTATGCACGTATGTACGTGTATGTATGCACGTATGTACGTGTATGTATGCACGTATGTACGTGTATGTATGCACGTATGTACGTGTATGTATGCACGTATGTACGTGTATGTATGCACGTATGTACGTGTATGTATGCACGTATGTACGTGTATGTATGCTCGTATGTACGTGTATGTATGCACGTATGTACGTGTATGTATGCACGTATGTACGTGTATGTATGCACGTATGTACGTGTATGTATGCACGTATGTATGCATGTATGTATGCACGTATGTATGCATGTATGTATGCACGTATGTACATGTATGTATGCACGTATGTACATGTATGTATGCACGTATGTACATGTATGTATGCACGTATGTATGCATGTATGTATGCATGTATATACATGTATGTATGCATGTATATACATGTATGTATGCATGTATATACATGTATGTATGCATGTATATACATGTATGTATGTATGTATGTATGTATGTACATGTATGTATGTATGTATGTATGTATGTACATGTATGTATGTATGTATGTACATGTATGTATGTATGTACATGTATGTATGTATGTGTATGTATGTATGTACGTGTATGTATGTATGTACATGTATGTATGTATGTGTATGTATGTATGTACGTGTATGTATGTATGTACATGTATGTATGTATGTACATGTATGTATGTATGTACATGTATGTATGTATGTATGTACATGTATGTATGTACATGTATGTATGTATGTACATGTATGTATGTACATGTATGTATGTACATGTATGTATGTATGTACATGTATGTATGTATGTATGTATGTACATGTATGTATGTATGTACATGTATGTATGTATGTATGTACATGTATGTATGTACATGTATGTATGTACATGTATGTGTATGCATGTATGTATGCATGTATATGCATGTATGTGTATGCATGTATGTATGCATGTATGTACATGTATGTATGCATGTATGTACATGTATGTATGCATGTATGCATGTATGTATGTATGCATGTATGTACATGTATGTATGTATGTATGTATGCATGTATGTATGTATGTATGCATGTATGTACATGTATGTATGCATGTATGTATGCATGTATGTACATGTATGTATGCATGTATGTATGCATGTATGTACATGTATGTACATGTATGTATGTATGTACATGTATGTATGTATGTACATGTATGTATGTATGTACATGTATGTATGTGTATGTATGTACATGTATGTATGTATGTATGTATGTGTATGTATGTATGTATGTACATGTATGTATGTACATGTATGTATGTATGTATGTACATGTATGTATGTATGTATGTACATGTATGTATGTATGTATGTACATGTATGTATGTATGTATGTACATGTATGTATGTACATGTATGTATGTACATGTATGTATGTATGTATGTACATGTATGTATGTACATGTATGTATGTACATGTATGTGTATGCATGTATGTATGCATGTATATGCATGTATGTGTATGCATGTATGTATGCATGTATGTACATGTATGTATGCATGTATGTATGTATGCATGTATGCATGTATGTATGTATGCATGTATGTACATGTATGCATGTATGTACATGTATGTATGCATGTATGTATGCATGTATGTATGCATGTATGTACATGTATGTATGCATGTATGTACATGTATGTATGTATGTATGCATGTATGTACATGTATGTATGTATGTATGTACATGTATGTATGTATGTATGTATGTGTATGTATGTATGTACATGTATGTATGTACATGTATGCATGTATGTATGCATGTATGTATGTATGCATGTATGTGCATGTATGTATGTATGCATGTATGTACATGTATGTACATGTATGTATGTATGTATGCATGTATGTACATGTATGTATGCATGTATGTACATGTATGTATGTATGCATGTATGTACATGTATGTATGTATGCATGTATGTACATGTATGTATGTATGCATGTATGTACATGTATGTATGTATGCATGTATGTACATGTATGTATGTATGCATGTATGTACATGTATGTATGTATGTATGTATGCATGTATGTACATGTATGTATGTATGCATGTATGTATGTATGCATGTATGTACATGTATGTATGCATGTATGTACATGTATGTATGCATGTATGTACATGTATGTATGCATGTATGTACATGTATGTATGCATGTATGTACATGTATGTATGCATGTATGTACATGTATGTATGCATGTATGTACATGTATGTATGCATGTATGTACATGTATGTATGCATGTATGTACATGTATGTATGCATGTATGTACATGTATGTACATGTATGTATGCATGTATGTATGTATGTATGCATGTATGTACATGTATGTATGCATGTATGTACATGTATGTATGCATGTATGTACATGTATGTATGTATGCATGTATGTATGCATGTATGTATGTATGCACGTATGTACATGTACGTATGCATGTATGTACATGTACGTATGCATGTATGTACATGTACGTATGCATGTAAGTACATGTACGTATGCATGTACGTACATGTACGTATGCATGTACGTACATGTACGTATGCATGTACGTACATGTACGTATGCATGTACGTACATGTACGTATGCATGTACGTACATGTACGTATGCATGTACGTACATGTACGTATGCATGTACGTACATGTACGTATGCATGTACGTACGTGTACGTATGCATGTACGTACATGTACGTATGCATGTACGTACATGTACGTATGCATGTACGTACATGTACGTATGCATGTATGTACACGTACGCATGCATGTATGTACATGTATGTATGCATGTATGTACATGTATGCATGCATGTATGTACATGTATGTATGTATGCTTGTATGTATTCATGTATGTACATGTATGTATGCATGTATGTACATGTATGTATGCATGTTGTATGTATGCATGTACGTATGCATGTATGCATGTACGTATGCATGTATTTATGTACGTATGCATGTATTTATGCACGTATGTACATGTATGTATGCACGTATGTATGCATGTATGTATGCACGTATGTACATGTATGTATGCACGTATGTACATGTATGTACATGTATGTGTACATATATGTATGTATGCACGTATGTACATGTATGTATGCATGTATGTATGTACATGTATGTATGCATGTATGTATGTATGTACATGTATGTATGCATGTATGTACATGTATGTATGCATGTATGTACATGTATGTATGCATGTATGTATGCATGTATGTATATGTATGTATGCATGTATGTACATGTATGTATGCATGTATGTACATGTATGTATGCATGTATGTACATGTATGTATGCATGTATGTACATGTATGTATGCATGTATGTACATGTATGTATGCATGTATGTACATGTATGTATGCATGTATGTACATGTATGTATGCATGTATGTACATGTATGTATGCATGTATGTACATGTATGTATGCATGTATGTACATGTATGTATGCATGTATGTACATGTATGTATGCATGTATGTACATGTATGTATGCATGTATGTACATGTATGTATGTATGCATGTATGTACATGTATGTATGTATGCATGTATGTACATGTATGTATGTATGTATGCATGTATGTACATGTATGTATGCATGTATGTACATGTATGTATGCATGTATGTACATGTATGTATGAATGTATGTACATGTATGTATGTACATGTATGTATGCATGTATGTACATGTATGTATGCATGTATGTACATGTATGTATGCATGTATGTACATGTATGTATGCATGTATGTACATGTATGTATGCATGTATGTACATGTATGTATGCATGTATGTACATGTATGTATGCATGTATGTACATGTATGTATGCATGTATGTACATGTATGTATGCATGTATGTACATGTATGTACATGTATGTATGCATGTATGTACATGTATGCATGTATGTACATGTATGTATGTACATGTATGTATGCATGTATGTACATGTATGTATGCATGTATGTACATGTATGTATGCATGTATGTACATGTATGTATGCATGTATGTACATGTATGTATGCATGTATGTACATGTATGTATGCATGTATGTACATGTATGTATGCATGTATGTACATGTATGTATGCATGTATGTACATGTATGTATGCATGTATGTACATGTATGTATGCATGTATGTACATGTATGTATGCATGTATGTACATGTATGTATGCATGTATGTACATGTATGTATGCATGTATGTACATGTATGTATGCATGTATGTACATGTATGTATGTATGCATGTATGTACATGTATGTACATGTATGCATGTATGCATGTATGTACATGTATGCATGTATGTACATGTATGTATGTATGTACATGTATGTATGTATGTACATGTATGTACATGTATGTATGTATGTACATGTATGTATGTATGTATGTATGTATGTACATGTATGTATGTATGTATGTATGTACATGTATGTATGTATGTACATGTATGTATGTACATGTATGTATGTACATGTATGTATGTACATGTATGTATGTACATGTATGTATGTACATGTATGTATGTATGTACATGTATGTATGTATGTACATGTATGTACATGTATGTATGTATGTATGTATATGTATGTACATGTATGTGTATGTATGCATGTATATGCATGTATGTATGCATGTATATGCATGTATGTGTGCATGTATGTATGCATGTATGTACATGTATGTATGCATGTATGTACATGTATGTATGCATGTATGTATGTATGCATGTATGTATGTATGCATGTATGTACATGTATGTACATGTATGTATGCATGTATGTATGCATGTATGTATGCATGTATGAATGCATGTACATGTATGTATGCATGTATGTATGCATGTATGTACATGTATGTATGCATGTATGTACATGTATGTATGCATGTATGTACATGTATGTATGCATGTATGTACATGTATGTATGCATGTATGTACATGTATGTATGCATGTATGTACATGTATGTATGCACGTATGTACATGTATGTATGCACGTATGTACATGTATGTATGCATGTATGTACATGTATGTATGCATGTATGTACATGTATGTATGCATGTATGTACATGTATGTATGCATGTATGTACATGTATGTATGCATGTATGTACATGTATGTATGCATGTATGTACATGTGTGTATGCATGTATGTACATGTGTGTATGCATGTATGTACATGTATGTATGCATGTATGTACATGTATGTATGCATGTATGTATGCATGTATGTATGCACGTGTATGCATGTATGTATGCACGTGTATGCATGTATGTATGCACGTGTATGCATGTATGTATGCACGTATGTACATGTATGTATGTACGTATGTACATGTATGTATGCACGTATGTACATGTATGTATGCACGTATGTACATGTATGTATGCACGTATGTACATGTATGTATGCACGTATGTACATGTATGTATGCACGTATGTACATGTATGTATGCACGTATGTACATGTATGTATGCATGTATGTATGCATGTATGTATGCATGTATGTACATGTATGTATGCATGTATGTACATGTATGTATGCATGTATGTACATGTATGTATGCATGTATGTACATGTATGTATGCATGCATGTATGTACATGTATGTATGTACATGTATGTATGCATGTATGTACATGTATGTATGTATGCATGTATGTACATGTATGTATGCACGTATGTACATGTATGTATGTATGCATGTATGTACATGTATGTATGTATGCATGTATGTACATGCATGTATGCATGTATGTATGCACGTATGTACATGTATGTATGCACGTATGTACATGTATGTATGCACGTATGTACATGTATGTATGCACGTATGTACATGTATGTATGTACGTATGTACATGTATGTATGCACGTATGTATGCATGTATGTATGCACGTAAGTACACGTATGTATGCACGTATGTACACGTATGTACATGTATGTATGCACGTATGTACATGTATGTATGCACGTATGTACGTGTATGTATGCACGTATGTACGTGTATGTATGCACGTATGTACGTGTATGTATGCACGTATGTACGTGTATGTATGCACGTATGTACGTGTATGTATGCACGTATGTACGTGTATGTATGCACGTATGTACGTGTATGTATGCACGTATGTACGTGTATGTATGCACGTATGTATGCAAGTATGTATGCACGTATGTATGCATGTATGTATGCACGTATGTATGCATGTATGTATGCACGTATGTATGCATGTATGCATGCACGTATGTACATGTATGTATGTACATGTATGTATGCACGTATGTATGCATGTATGTATGCACGTATGTACATGTATGTATGCATGTATGTACATGTATGTATGCACATATGTAAATGTATGTATGTATGTATGCATGTATGTACATGTATGTATGCATGTATATACATGTATGTATGTATGCATGTATATACATGTATGTATGTATGTATGTATGTATGTACATGTATGTATGTATGTACATGTATGTATGTATGTACATGTATGTATGTATGTATGTACATGTATGTATGTATGTATGTACATGTATGTATGTACATGTATGTATGTACATGTATGTATGTACATGTATGTATGTACATGTATGTGTATGCATGTATGTATGCATGTATATGCATGTATGTGTATGCATGTATGTATGCATGTATGTACATGTATGTATGCATGTATGTACATGTATGTATGCACGTATGTACATGTATGTATGCACGTATGTACATGTATGTATGCACGTATGTACATGTATGTATGCACGTATGTACATGTATGTATGTATGCATGTATGTATGTACATGTATGTATGCATGTATGTACATGTATGTATGCATGTATGTACATGTATGTATGCACGTATGTATGCACGTATGTACATGTATGTATGCACGTATGTACATGTATGTATGCACGTATGTACATGTATGTATGCACGTATGTATGCACGTATGTACATGTATGTATGCACGTATGTACATGTATGTATGCACGTATGTACATGTATGTATGCACGTATGTACATGTATGTATGCACGTATGTACATGTATGTATGCACGTATGTACATGTATGTATGCACGTATGTACATGTATGTATGCACGTATGTACATGTATGTATGCACGTATGTACATGTATGTATGCACGTATGTACGTGTATGTATGCACGTATGTACGTGTATGTATGCACGTATGTACGTGTATGTATGCACGTATGTACGTGTATGTATGCACGTATGTACGTGTATGTATGCACGTATGTACGTGTATGTATGCACGTATGTACGTGTATGTATGCTCGTATGTACGTGTATGTATGCACGTATGTACGTGTATGTATGCACGTATGTACGTGTATGTATGCACGTATGTACGTGTATGTATGCACGTATGTATGCATGTATGTATGCACGTATGTATGCATGTATGTATGCACGTATGTACATGTATGTATGCACGTATGTACATGTATGTATGCACGTATGTACATGTATGTATGCACGTATGTATGCATGTATGTATGCATGTATATACATGTATGTATGCATGTATATACATGTATGTATGCATGTATATACATGTATGTATGTATGTATGTATGTATGTACATGTATGTATGTATGTATGTATGTATGTACATGTATGTATGTATGTATGTACATGTATGTATGTATGTACATGTATGTATGTATGTGTATGTATGTATGTACATGTATGTATGTATGTACATGTATGTATGTATGTACATGTATGTATGTATGTACATGTATGTATGTACATGTATGTATGTATGTACATGTATGTATGTACATGTATGTATGTACATGTATGTATGTATGTACATGTATGTATGTATGTATGTATGTACATGTATGTATGTATGTACATGTATGTATGTATGTATGTACATGTATGTATGTACATGTATGTATGTACATGTATGTGTATGCATGTATGTATGCATGTATATGCATGTATGTGTATGCATGTATGTATGCATGTATGTACATGTATGTATGCATGTATGTACATGTATGTATGTATGTATGCATGTATGCATGTATGTATGTATGCATGTATGTACATGTATGTATGTATGTATGTATGCATGTATGTATGTATGTATGCATGTATGTACATGTATGTATGCATGTATGTATGCATGTATGTACATGTATGTATGCATGTATGTATGCATGTATGTACATGTATGTACATGTATGTATGTATGTACATGTATGTATGTATGTACATGTATGTATGTATGTACATGTATGTATGTGTATGTATGTACATGTATGTATGTATGTATGTATGTGTATGTATGTATGTATGTACATGTATGTATGTACATGTATGTATGTATGTATGTACATGTATGTATGTATGTATGTACATGTATGTATGTATGTATGTACATGTATGTATGTATGTATGTACATGTATGTATGTACATGTATGTATGTACATGTATGTATGTATGTATGTACATGTATGTATGTACATGTATGTATGTACATGTATGTGTATGCATGTATGTATGCATGTATATGCATGTATGTGTATGCATGTATGTATGCATGTATGTACATGTATGTATGCATGTATGTATGTATGCATGTATGCATGTATGTATGTATGCATGTATGTACATGTATGCATGTATGTACATGTATGTATGCATGTATGTATGCATGTATGTATGCATGTATGTACATGTATGTATGCATGTATGTACATGTATGTATGTATGTATGCATGTATGTATGTATGTATGCATGTATGTACATGTATGTATGTATGTATGTACATGTATGTATGTATGTATGTATGTGTATGTATGTATGTACATGTATGTATGTACATGTATGCATGTATGTATGCATGTATGTATGTATGCATGTATGTGCATGTATGTATGTATGCATGTATGTACATGTATGTACATGTATGTATGTATGCATGTATGTACATGTATGTATGCATGTATGTACATGTATGTATGTATGCATGTATGTACATGTATGTATGTATGCATGTATGTACATGTATGTATGTATGCATGTATGTACATGTATGTATGTATGCATGTATGTACATGTATGTATGTATGCATGTATGTACATGTATGTATGTATGCATGTATGTACATGTATGTATGTATGTATGCATGTATGTACATGTATGTATGTATGCATGTATGTACATGTATGTATGTATGCATGTATGTACATGTATGTATGTATGCATGTATGTACATGTATGTATGTATGCATGTATGTACATGTATGTATGTATGCATGTATGTACATGTATGTATGTATGCATGTATGTACATGTATGTATGTATGCATGTATGTACATGTATGTATGTATGTACATGTATGTATGCATGTATGTACATGTATGTATGCATGTATGTACATGTATGTATGCATGTATGTACATGTATGTATGCATGTATGTACATGTATGTATGCATGTATGTACATGTATGTATGCATGTATGTACATGTATGTATGCATGTATGTACATGTATGTATGCATGTATGTACATGTATGTATGCATGTATGTACATGTATGTATGCATGTATGTACATGTATGTATGCATGTATGTATGTATGTATGCATGTATGTACATGTATGTATGCATGTATGTACATGTATGTATGCATGTATGTATGCATGTATGTACATGTATGTATGTATGCATGTATGTATGCATGTATGTATGTATGCACGTATGTACATGTACGTATGCATGTATGTACATGTACGTATGCATGTATGTACATGTACGTATGCATGTAAGTACATGTACGTATGCATGTACGTACATGTACGTATGCATGTAC
Source organism: Hyperolius riggenbachi (assembly GCF_040937935.1). Classification (NCBI taxonomy): domain Eukaryota; kingdom Metazoa; phylum Chordata; class Amphibia; order Anura; family Hyperoliidae; genus Hyperolius; species Hyperolius riggenbachi. Next base: position 205,607 of record NW_027152380.1, read on the forward strand.
GTACATGTACGTATGCATGTACGTACATGTACGTATGCATGTACGTACATGTACGTATGCATGTACGTACATGTACGTATGCATGTACGTACATGTACGTATGCATGTACGTACATGTACGTATGCATGTACGTACATGTACGTATGCATGTACGTACATGTACGTATGCATGTACGTATGCATGTACGTACATGTACGTATGCATGTACGTACATGTACGTATGCATGTACGTACATGTACGTATGCATGTATGTACATGTACGTATGCATGTATGTACACGTATGCATGCATGTATGTACATGTATGTATGCATGTATGTACATGTATGCATGCATGTATGTACATGTATGTATGTATGCTTGTATGTATTCATGTATGTACATGTATGTATGCATGTATGTACATGTATGTATGCATGTTGTATGTATGCATGTACGTATGCATGTATGCATGTACGTATGCATGTATTTATGTACGTATGCATGTATTTATGCACGTATGTACATGTATGTATGCACGTATGTATGCATGTATGTATGCACGTATGTACATGTATGTATGCACGTATGTACATGTATGTACATGTATGTGTACATATATGTATGTATGCACGTATGTACATGTATGTATGCATGTATGTATGTACATGTATGTATGCATGTATGTACATGTATGTATGCATGTATGTACATGTATGTATGCATGTATGTACATGTATGTATGCATGTATGTACATGTATGTATGCATGTATGTACATGTATGTATGCATGTATGTACATGTATGTATGCATGTATGTACATGTATGTATGCATGTATGTACATGTATGTATGCATGCATGTACATGTATGTATGCATGTATGTACATGTATGTATGCATGTATGTACATGTATGTATGCATGTATGTACATGTATGTATGCATGTATGTACATGTATGTATGTATGCATGTATGTACATGTATGTATGTATGCATGTATGTACATGTATGTATGCATGTATGTATGTATGCATGTATGTACATGTATGTATGCATGTATGTACATGTATGTATGAATGTATGTACATGTATGTATGCATGTATGTACATGTATGTATGCATGTATGTACATGTATGTATGCATGTATGTACATGTATGTATGCATGTATGTACATGTATGTATGCATGTATGTACATGTATGTATGCATGTATGTACATGTATGTATGCATGTATGTACATGTATGTATGCATGTATGTACATGTATGTATGCATGTATGTACATGTATGTATGCATGTATGTACATGTATGTATGCATGTATGTACATGTATGTATGTACATGTATGTATGCATGTATGTACATGTATGTATGCATGTATGTACATGTATGTATGCATGTATGTACATGTATGTATGCATGTATGTACATGTATGTATGTATGTACATGTATGTATGTACATGTATGTATGCATGTATGTACATGTATGTATGCATGTATGTACATGTATGTATGCATGTATGTACATGTATGTATGCATGTATGTACATGTATGTATGCATGTATGTACATGTATGTATGCATGTATGTACATGTATGTATGCATGTATGTACATGTACGTATGCATGTACGTACATGTACGTATGCATGTACGTACATGTACGTATGCATGTACGTACATGTACGTATGCATGTACGTACATGTACGTATGCATGTACGTACATGTACGTATGCATGTACGTACATGTACGTATGCATGTACGTACATGTACGTATGCATGTACGTACATGTACGTATGCATGTACGTACATGTACGTATGCATGTACGTACATGTACGTATGCATGTATGTACATGTACGTATGCATGTATGTACACGTATGCATGCATGTATGTACATGTATGTATGCATGTATGTACATGTATGCATGCATGTATGTACATGTATGTATGTATGCTTGTATGTATTCATGTATGTACATGTATGTATGCATGTATGTACATGTATGTATGCATGTTGTATGTATGCATGTACGTATGCATGTATGCATGTACGTATGCATGTATTTATGTACGTATGCATGTATTTATGCACGTATGTACATGTATGTATGCACGTATGTATGCATGTATGTATGCACGTATGTACATGTATGTATGCACGTATGTACATGTATGTACATGTATGTGTACATGTATGTATGTATGCACGTATGTACATGTATGTATGCATGTATGTATGTACATGTATGTATGCATGTATGTATGTATGCATGTATGTATGTATGTACATGTATGTATGCATGTATGTATGCATGTATGTACATGTATGTATGTATGTATGCATGTATGTATGCATGTATGTACATGTATGTATGCATGTATGTACATGTATGTATGCATGTATGTATATGTATGTATGCATGTATGTATATGTATGTATGCATGTATGTACATGTATGTATGCATGTATGTATGCATGTATGTATATGTATGTATGCATGTATGTACATGTATGTATATGTATGTATGCATGTATGTACATGTATGTACATGTATGTATGCATGTATGTACATGTATGTATGCATGTATGTACATGTATGTATGCATGTATGTACATGTATGTATGCATGTATGTACATGTATGTATGCATGTATGTACATGTATGTATGCATGTATGTATGCATGTATGTACATGTATGTATGCATTTATGTACATGTATGTATGCATGTATGTACATGTATGTATGTATGCATGTATGTACATGTATGTATGCATGCATGTATGTACATGTATGTATGCATGTATGTATGCATGTATGTGTATGTATGCATGTATGTACATGTATGTATGCATGTATGTACATGTATGTATGCATGTATGTACATGTATGTATGCATGTATGTACATGTATGTATGCATGTATGTACATGTATGTATGCATGTATGTACATGTATGTATGCATGTATGTACATGTATGTATGCATGTATGTACATGTATGTATGCATGTATGTACATGTATGTATGCATGTATGTACATGTATGTATGCATGTATGTACATGTATGTATGCATGTATGTACATGTATGTATGTATGCATGTATGTACATGTATGTACATGTATGCATGTATGCATGTATGTACATGTATGCATGTATGTACATGTATGTATGTATGTACATGTATGTATGTACATGTATGTATGTATGTACATGTATGTATGTATGTACATGTATGTACATGTATGTATGTATGTACATGTATGTATGTATGTATGTATGTACATGTATGTATGTATGTATGTATGTATGTACATGTATGTATGTATGTACATGTATGTATGTACATGTATGTATGTACATGTATGTATGTACATGTATGTATGTACATGTATGTATGTACATGTATGTATGTACATGTATGTATGTATGTACATGTATGTATGTATGTACATGTATGTACATGTATGTATGTATGTATGTATATGTATGTACATGTATGTGTATGTATGCATGTATATGCATGTATGTATGCATGTATATGCATGTATGTGTGCATGTATGTATGCATGTATGTACATGTATGTATGCATGTATGTACATGTATGTATGCATGTATGTATGTATGCATGTATGTATGTATGCATGTATGTACATGTATGTACATGTATGTATGCATGTATGTATGCATGTATGTATGCATGTATGAATGCATGTACATGTATGTATGCATGTATGTATGCATGTATGTACATGTATGTATGCATGTATGTACATGTATGTATGCATGTATGTACATGTATGTATGCATGTATGTACATGTATGTATGCATGTATGTACATGTATGTATGCATGTATGTACATGTATGTATGCATGTATGTACATGTATGTATGCATGTATGTACATGTATGTATGCATGTATGTACATGTATGTATGCATGTATGTACATGTATGTATGCATGTATGTACATGTATGTATGCATGTATGTACATGTATGTATGCATGTATGTACATGTATGTATGCATGTATGTACATGTGTGTATGCATGTATGTACATGTGTGTATGCATGTATGTACATGTATGTATGCATGTATGTACATGTATGTATGCATGTATGTATGCATGTATGTATGCACGTGTATGCATGTATGTATGCACGTGTATGCATGTATGTATGCACGTGTATGCATGTATGTATGCACGTATGTACATGTATGTATGTACGTATGTACATGTATGTATGCACGTATGTACATGTATGTATGCACGTATGTACATGTATGTATGCACGTATGTACATGTATGTATGCACGTATGTACATGTATGTATGCACGTATGTACATGTATGTATGCATGTATGTATGCATGTATGTATGCATGTATGTATGCATGTATGTACATGTATGTATGCATGTATGTACATGTATGTATGCATGTATGTACATGTATGTATGTATGCATGTATGTACATGTATGTATGCATGTATGTACATGTATGTATGCATGTATGTACATGTATGTATGCATGTATGTACATGTATGTATGCATGTATGTACATGTATGTATGCATGTATGTACATGTATGTATGCATGCATGTACATGTATGTATGCATGCATGTATGTACATGTATGTATGTACATGTATGTATGCATGTATGTACATGTATGTATGTATGCATGTATGTACATGTATGTATGCACGTATGTACATGTATGTATGTATGCATGTATGTACATGTATGTATGTATGCATGTATGTACATGCATGTATGCATGTATGTATGCACGTATGTACATGTATGTATGCACGTATGTACATGTATGTATGCACGTATGTACATGTATGTATGCACGTATGTACATGTATGTATGCACGTATGTATGCATGTATGTATGCACGTAAGTACACGTATGTATGCACGTATGTACACATATGTACATGTATGTATGCACGTATGTACATGTATGTATGCACGTATGTACGTGTATGTATGCACGTATGTACGTGTATGTATGCACGTATGTACGTGTATGTATGCACGTATGTACGTGTATGTATGCACGTATGTACGTGTATGTATGCACGTATGTACGTGTATGTATGCACGTATGTACGTGTATGTATGCACGTATGTATGCAAGTATGTATGCACGTATGTATGCATGTATGTATGCACGTATGTATGCATGTATGTATGCACGTATGTATGCATGTATGCATGCACGTATGTACATGTATGTATGTACATGTATGTATGCACGTATGTATGCATGTATGTATGCACGTATGTACATGTATGTATGCATGTATGTACATGTATGTATGCACATATGTAAATGTATGTATGTATGTATGCATGTATGTACATGTATGTATGCATGTATATACATGTATGTATGTATGTATGTATGTACATGTATGTATGTATGTACATGTATGTATGTATGTACATGTATGTATGTATGTACATGTATGTATGTATGTACATGTATGTATGTATGTATGTACATGTATGTATGTATGTATGTACATGTATGTATGTACATGTATGTATGTACATGTATGTATGTACATGTATGTATGTACATGTATGTGTATGCATGTATGTATGCATGTATATGCATGTATGTGTATGCATGTATGTATGCATGTATGTACATGTATGTATGCACGTATGTACATGTATGTATGCACGTATGTACATGTATGTATGCACGTATGTACATGTATGTATGCACGTATGTACATGTATGTATGCACGTATGTACATGTATGTATGCACGTATGTACATGTATGTATGTATGCATGTATGTATGTACATGTATGTATGCATGTATGTACATGTATGTATGCATGTATGTACATGTATGTATGCACGTATGTATGCACGTATGTACATGTATGTATACACGTATGTACATGTATGTATGCACGTATGTACATGTATGTATGCACGTATGTATGCACGTATGTACATGTATGTATGCACGTATGTACATGTATGTATGCACGTATGTACATGTATGTATGCACGTATGTACATGTATGTATGCACGTATGTACATGTATGTATGCACGTATGTACATGTATGTATGCACGTATGTACATGTATGTATGCACGTATGTACGTGTATGTATGCACGTATGTACGTGTATGTATGCACGTATGTACGTGTATGTATGCACGTATGTACGTGTATGTATGCACGTATGTACGTGTATGTATGCACGTATGTACGTGTATGTATGCACGTATGTACGTGTATGTATGCACGTATGTACGTGTATGTATGCACGTATGTACGTGTATGTATGCTCGTATGTACGTGTATGTATGCACGTATGTACGTGTATGTATGCACGTATGTACGTGTATGTATGCACGTATGTACGTGTATGTATGCACGTATGTACGTGTATGTATGCACGTATGTATGCATGTATGTATGCACGTATGTACATGTATGTATGCACGTATGTACATGTATGTATGCACGTATGTACATGTATGTATGCACGTATGTATGCATGTATGTATGCACGTATGTATGCATGTATGTATGCATGTATATACATGTATGTATGCATGTATATACATGTATGTATGCATGTATATACATGTATGTATGTATGTATGTATGTATGTACATGTATGTATGTATGTATGTATGTATGTACATGTATGTATGTATGTATGTACATGTATGTATGTATGTACATGTATGTATGTATGTGTATGTATGTATGTACATGTATGTATGTATGTACATGTATGTATGTATGTACATGTATGTATGTATGTACATGTATGTATGTACATGTATGTATGTATGTACATGTATGTATGTACATGTATGTATGTACATGTATGTATGTATGTACATGTATGTATGTATGTATGTATGTACATGTATGTATGTATGTACATGTATGTATGTATGTATGTACATGTATGTATGTACATGTATGTATGTACATGTATGTGTATGCATGTATGTATGCATGTATATGCATGTATGTGTATGCATGTATGTATGCATGTATGTACATGTATGTATGCATGTATGTACATGTATGTATGTATGTATGCATGTATGCATGTATGTATGTATGCATGTATGTACATGTATGTATGTATGTATGCATGCATGTATGTATGTATGTATGCATGTATGTACATGTATGTATGCATGTATGTATGCATGTATGTACATGTATGTATGCATGTATGTATGCATGTATGTACATGTATGTACATGTATGTATGTATGTACATGTATGTATGTATGTACATGTATGTATGTATGTACATGTATGTATGTGTATGTATGTACATGTATGTATGTATGTATGTATGTGTATGTATGTATGTATGTACATGTATGTATGTACATGTATGTATGTATGTATGTACATGTATGTATGTATGTATGTACATGTATGTATGTATGTATGTACATGTATGTATGTATGTATGTACATGTATGTATGTACATGTATGTATGTACATGTATGTATGTATGTATGTACATGTATGTATGTACATGTATGTATGTACATGTATGTGTATGCATGTATGTATGCATGTATATGCATGTATGTGTATGCATGTATGTATGCATGTATGTACATGTATGTATGCATGTATGTATGTATGCATGTATGCATGTATGTATGTATGCATGTATGTACATGTATGCATGTATGTACATGTATGTATGCATGTATGTATGCATGTATGTATGCATGTATGTACATGTATGTATGCATGTATGTACATGTATGTATGTATGTATGCATGTATGTACATGTATGTATGTATGTATGTACATGTATGTATGTATGTATGTATGTGTATGTATGTATGTACATGTATGTATGTACATGTATGCATGTATGTATGCATGTATGTATGTATGCATGTATGTGCATGTATGTATGTATGCATGTATGTACATGTATGTACATGTATGTATGTATGCATGTATGTACATGTATGTATGCATGTATGTACATGTATGTATGTATGCATGTATGTACATGTATGTATGTATGCATGTATGTACATGTATGTATGTATGCATGTATGTACATGTATGTATGTATGCATGTATGTACATGTATGTATGTATGCATGTATGTACATGTATGTATGTATGCATGTATGTACATGTATGTATGTATGCATGTATGTACATGTATGTATGTATGCATGTATGTACATGTATGTATGTATGCATGTATGTACATGTATGTATGTATGCATGTATGTACATGTATGTATGTATGCATGTATGTACATGTATGTATGTATGCATGTATGTACATGTATGTATGTATGCATGTATGTACATGTATGTATGTATGCATGTATGTATGTATGCATGTATGTGCATGTATGTATGCATGTATGTACATGTATGTATGCATGTATGTACATGTATGTATGCATGTATGTACATGTATGTATGCATGTATGTACATGTATGTATGCATGTATGTACATGTATGTATGCATGTATGTACATTTATGTATGCATGTATGTACATGTATGTATGCATGTATGTACATGTATGTACATGTATGTATGCATGTATGTATGTATGTATGCATGTATGTACATGTATGTATGCATGTATGTACATGTATGTATGCATGTATGTACATGTATGTATGTATGCATGTATGTATGCATGTATGTATGTATGCACGTATGTACATGTACGTATGCATGTATGTACATGTACGTATGCATGTATGTACATGTACGTATGCATGTAAGTACATGTACGTATGCATGTACGTACATGTACGTATGCATGTACGTACATGTACGTATGCATGTACGTACATGTACGTATGCATGTACGTACATGTACGTACATGTACGTATGCATGTACGTACATGTACGTATGCATGTACGTACATGTACGTATGCATGTACGTACATGTACGTATGCATGTACGTACATGTACGTATGCATGTACGTACATGTACGTATGCATGTACGTATGCATGTACGTACATGTACGTATGCATGTATGTACATGTACGTATGCATGTATGTACACGTATGCATGCATGTATGTACATGTATGTATGCATGTATGTACATGTATGCATGCATGTATGTACATGTATGTATGTATGCTTGTATGTATTCATGTATGTACATGTATGTATGCATGTATGTACATGTATGTATGCATGTTGTATGTATGCATGTACGTATGCATGTATGCATGTACGTATGCATGTATTTATGTACGTATGCATGTATTTATGCACGTATGTACATGTATGTATGCACGTATGTATGCATGTATGTATGCACGTATGTACATGTATGTATGCACGTATGTACATGTATGTACATGTATGTGTACATATATGTATGTATGCACGTATGTACATGTATGTATGCATGTATGTATGTACATGTATGTATGCATGTATGTATGTATGTACATGTATGTATGCATGTATGTATGCATGTATGTACATGTATGTATGCATGTATGTACATGTATGTATGCATGTATGTATGCATGTATGTATATGTATGTATGCATGTATGTACATGTATGTATGCATGTATGTACATGTATGTATGCATGTATGTACATGTATGTATGCATGTATGTACATGTATGTATGCATGTATGTACATGTATGTATGCATGTATGTACATGTATGTATGCATGTATGTACATGTATGTATGCATGTATGTACATGTATGTATGCATGTATGTATGTATGCATGTATGTACATGTATGTATGCATGTATGTACATGTATGTATGTATGCATGTATGTACATGTATGTATGTATGCATGTATGTACATGTATGTATGCATGCATGTATGTACATGTATGTATGCATGTATGTATGCATGTATGTACATGTATGTATGCATGTATGTACATGTATGTATGAATGTATGTACATGTATGTATGTACATGTATGTATGCATGTATGTACATGTATGTATGCATGTATGTACATGTATGTATGCATGTATGTACATGTATGTATGCATGTATGTACATGTATGTATGCATGTATGTACATGTATGTATGCATGTATGCATGTATGTATGCATGTATGTACATGTATGTATGCATGTATGTACATGTATGTATGCATGTATGTACATGTATGTACATGTATGTATGCATGTATGTACATGTATGCATGTATGTACATGTATGTATGTACATGTATGTATGCATGTATGTACATGTATGTATGCATGTATGTACATGTATGTATGCATGTATGTACATGTATGTATGCATGTATGTACATGTATGTATGCATGTATGTACATGTATGTATGCATGTATGTACATGTATGTATGCATGTATGTACATGTATGTATGCATGTATGTACATGTATGTATATGTATGTATGTACATGTATGTATGTACATGTATGTATGCATGTATGTACATGTATGTATGCATGTATGTACATGTATGTATGCATGTATGTACATGTATGTATGCATGTATGTACATGTATGTATGTATGTACATGTATGTATGTACATGTATGTATGCATGTATGTACATGTATGTATGCATGTATGTACATGTATGTATGCATGTATGTACATGTATGTATGCATGTATGTACATGTATGTATGCATGTATGTACATGTATGTATGCATGTATGTACATGTATGTATGCATGTATGTACATGTATGTATGCATGTATGTACATGTATGTATGCATGTATGTACATGTACGTATGCATGTACGTACATGTACGTATGCATGTACGTACATGTACGTATGCATGTACGTACATGTACGTATGCATGTACGTACATGTACGTATGCATGTACGTACATGTACGTATGCATGTACGTATGCATGTACGTACATGTACGTATGCATGTACGTACATGTACGTATGCATGTACGTACATGTACGTATGCATGTACGTACATGTACGTATGCATGTATGTACATGTACGTATGCATGTATGTACACGTATGCATGCATGTATGTACATGTATGTATGCATGTATGTACATGTATGCATGCATGTATGTACATGTATGTATGTATGCTTGTATGTATTCATGTATGTACATGTATGTATGCATGTATGTACATGTATGTATGCATGTTGTATGTATGCATGTACGTATGCATGTATGCATGTACGTATGCATGTATTTATGTACGTATGCATGTATTTATGCACGTATGTACATGTATGTATGCACGTATGTATGCATGTATGTATGCACGTATGTACATGTATGTATGCACGTATGTACATGTATGTACATGTATGTGTACATGTATGTATGTATGCACGTATGTACATGTATGTATGCATGTATGTATGTACATGTATGTATGCATGTATGTATGTATGCATGTATGTATGTATGTACATGTATGTATGCATGTATGTATGCATGTATGTACATGTATGTATGTATGTATGCATGTATGTATGCATGTATGTACATGTATGTATGCATGTATGTACATGTATGTATGCATGTATGTATATGTATGTATGCATGTATGTATATGTATGTATGCATGTATGTACATGTATGTATGCATGTATGTACATGTATGTATGCATGTATGTATGCATGTATGTATATGTATGTATGCATGTATGTACATGTATGTATATGTATGTATGCATGTATGTACATGTATGTATGCATGTATGTACATGTATGTATGCATGCATGTATGTACATGTATGTATGTACATGTATGTATGCATGTATGTACATGTATGTATGCATGTATGTACATGTATGTATGCATGTATGTACATGTATGTATGTATGCATGTATGTACATGTATGTATGCATGCATGTATGTACATGTATGTATGCATGTATGTATGTATGCATGTATGTATGCATGTATGTGTATGTATGCATGTATGTACATGTATGTATGCATGTATGTACATGTATGTATGCATGTATGTACATGTATGTATGCATGTATGTACATGTATGTATGCATGTATGTACATGTATGTATGCATGTATGTACATGTATGTATGCATGTATGTACATGTATGTATGCATGTATGTACATGTATGTATGCATGTATGTACATGTATGTATGCATGTATGTACATGTATGTATGCATGTATGTACATGTATGTATGCATGTATGTACATGTATGTATGCATGTATGTACATGTATGTATGCATGTATGTACATGTATGTATGCATGTATGTATGCATGTATGTGCATGTATGTATGCATGTATGTGTATGTATGCATGTATGTACATGTATGTATGCATGTATGTACATGTATGTATGCATGTATGTACATGTATGTATGCATGTATGTACATGTATGTATGCATGTTTGTACATGTATGTATGAATGTATGTACATGTATGTATGTACATGCATGTATGTACATGTATGTATGCATGTATGTACATGTATGTATGCATGTATGTACATGTATGTATGCATGTATGTACATGTATGTATGCATGTATGTACATGTATGTATGCATGTATGTATGTATGTATGCATGTATGTATGCATGTATGTACATGTATGTATGTATGTATGCATGTATGTACATGTATGTATGCATGTATGTACATGTATGTATGCATGTATGTACATGTATGTATGCATGTATGTACATGTATGTATGCATGTATGTACATGTATGTATGCATGTATGTACATGTATGTATGCATGTATGTACATGTATGTATGCATGTATGTACATGTATGTATGTACATGTATGTATGCATGTATGTACATGTATGTATGCATGTATGTACATGTATGTATGCATGTATGTACATGTATGTACATGTATGTATGCATGTATGTACATGTATGTATGTATGCATGTATGTACATGTATGTATGTATGTACATGTATGCATGTATGTATGTATGTACATGTATGTATGCATGTATGTACATGTATGTATGCATGTATGTACATGTATGTATGCATGTATGTACATGTATGTATGCATGTATGTACATGTATGTATGCATGTATGTACATGTATGTATGCATGTATGTACATGTATGTATGCATGTATGTACATGTATGTATGCATGTATGTACATGTATGTATGCATGTATGTACATGTATGTATGCATGTATGTACATGTATGTATGCATGTACGTACATGTATGCATGCATGTACATGTATGTATGCATGCATGTACATGTATGTATGCATGCATGTACATGTATGTATGCATGCATGTATGTACATGTATGTATGCATGCATGTATGTACATGTATGTATGCATGCATGTATGTACATGTATGTATGCATGCATGTATGTACATGTATGTATGCATGCATGTATGTACATGTATGTATGCATGCATGTATGTACATGTATGTATGCATGCATGTATGTACATGTATGTATGTACATGTATGTATGTTCATGTATGTATGAATGCATGTATGTGCATGTATGTATGAATGCATGTATGTGCATGTATGTATGAATGCATGTATGTGCATGTATGCATGTATGTACGCATGTATGTACGCATGTATGTACATGTATGCATGCATGTACGCATGTATGTACATGTATGCATGCATGTACGCATGTATGTACATGTATGCATGCATGTACGCATGTATGTACATGTATGCATGCATGTACGCATGTATGTACATGTATGTATGCATGCATGTACGCATGTATGTATGTATGCATGCATGTACGCATGTATGTATGCATGCATGTATGTACATGTATGTATGCATGTACAGTGGTGTGAAAAAATATTTGCCCCCTGATTCCTGATAATTCTTTTGCATGTTTGTCACACTTAAATGTTTCTGATCATCAAAAACCGTTATCTATTAGTCAAAGATCACATAATTGAACACAAAATGCAGTTTTAAATGATGGTTTTTATTATTTAGTGAGAAAAAAAACTCAAAACCTACATGGCCCTGTGTGAAAAGGAAATTGCCCCCTGAACCCAATAACTGTAGATCGTTGAAATCAGAGACCGCACTCAGAAGGCTTTTTCAACCACTGTATTCACAGGAAACCAAGCATGACAAAATACACGACATGTTTCGGGCGTCGCCCTTCCTCAAGTGTACCACACCCATTGCCAGTGACACCTATATACCCCACCCACAGGAACAAAAGATAATCACAAAATCTACAAACCAACATTTTTTAAAAAAAAGTGTCCCTGTGGGTACGTGTACATTGGGAAAATGGAGCGACCAGTTAAGCAACGGATACAGAGGCACAAGAGAGATATTACAAATTTTGCACAAGGCAAGAAGGAGTCGGAAACTTCGGTTTCACCACATTTTCTGAGTAGGCATCATACCTCTGCACAGTTAAGATGGTTTGTCCTTGATGATGTGATGGCACCCCTCAGGGGAGGTGACAGAAAAAATTGCTCTTACAGCGCGAGGCTAGGTGGATTAGGTATTTTAACTGTGTCCAGCCGAATGGGCTGAATGAATGCTTAAAGGGAAGGTTCAAGCAAAATAAAAAAATGAGTTTCACTTACCTGGGGCTTCTACCAGCCCCATGCAGCCATCCTGTGCCCTCGTAGTTACTCACTGCTGCTCCAGTCCCCCGCTGGCAGCTTGCTGACCTCGGAGGTCGGCGGGACGCATTGCGTACATTTTTACGCATTCCCGCTAACGCAGGAACATTAACACATACATTTTTACGCGTTACTGGTTCAATGCGTACATTTTTACGCATTGAACCAGTAATGCGTAAAAATGTATACGTTAATGTTCCTGCACTAGCGGGAATGCGTAAAAATGTACGCAATGCGTCCTGCCGACCTCCGAGGTCGGCAAGCTGCCAGCGGGGGACTGGAGCAGCAGTGAGTGACTACTAGGGCACAGGATGGCTGCATGGGGCTGGTAGAAGCCCCAGGTAAGTAAAACTCATTTTTTTATTTTGCTTGGACATTCCCTTTAAGTCTTAAATGCTTTCTGTAATGTATTTTCTCCCCTAGGCTCTGCTTGGCTGCCATGAAAATTCTACATGGGACTCATAATATAACGATTGGTATCGTTGACAAATCAATATTGGATTGGTTATATATGGTGCAAATACAAAAAGGAAAAATGTTAATGTGTTATACATGTTCCGGGGTGGACTGACCTCAGTGATTTGTGCTGGGTTAGACACTCGTGTAGTTCCCTGGAAGTTTTTTTTAAAAAAAATTTGGTTTTTTTTTAAAAAATGTTGGTTTGTAGATATTGTGATTATCTTTTGTTCCTGTGGGTGGGGTATATAGGTGTCACTGGCAATGGGTGTGGTACACTTGAGGAAGGGCGACGCCCGAAACATGTCGTGTATTTTGTCATGCTTGGTTTCCTGTGAATACAGTGGTTGAAAAAGCCTTCTGAGTGCGGTCTCTGATTTCAACGATCTACAGTGTGGTTTAGCAGGAGTGGTGTACCTGCTGGGGACCTGCACCGGCCGACAGGTCAAGACTACTGACCTGGTGAGAGGGTGAATCTACAAACTGAACCTAATAACTGGTTGGGCCACCCTTAGAAGCAATAACTGCAATCAACCGTTTGCGATAACTTGCAACGAGTCTTTTACAGCGCTCTGGAGGACTTTTGGCCCACTCATCTTTGCAGAATTGTTGCAATTCAGCTTTATTTGAGGGTTTTCTAGCATGAACTGCCTTTTTAAGGTCATGCCACAACATCACAATAGGATTCAGGTCAGGACTTTGACTAGGCCACTCCAAAGTCTTCATTTTGTTTTTCTTCAGCTATTCAGAGGTGGATTTGCTGGTGTGTTTTGGGTCATTGTCCTGCTGCAGCACCCAAGATCGCTTCATCTTGAGTTGACAAACAGATGGCCGGACATTCTCCTTCAGGATTTTTTGGTAGACAGTAGAATTCATGGTTCCATCTATCACAGCAAGCCTTCCAGGTCCTGAAGCAGCAAAACAACCCCAGACCATCACACTACCACCACCATATTTTACTGTTGGTATGATGTTCTTTTGCTAAAATGCTGTGTTTCTTCTATGCCAGATGTAACGGGACAGGCACCTTCCAAAAAGTTAAACTTTTGTCTCGTCGGTCCACAAGGTATTTTCCCAAAAGTCTTGGCAATCATTAAGATGTTTTTTAGCAAAATTGAGACAACCCTTTGTTCTTTTTGCTTAAAAGTGGTTTGCGCCTTGGATATCTGCCATGCAGACCGTTTTTGCCCAGTCTGTTTCTTATGGTGGAGTCGTGAACACTGGCCTTAATTGAGGCAAGTGAGGCCAGCAGTTCTTTAGATGTTGTCCTGGGGTCTTTTGTGGCCTCTCAGATGAGTTTTCTCTGCACTCTTGGGATAATTTTGGTCGGCCGGCCACTCCTGGGAAGGTTCATCACTGTTCCATGTTTTTGCCATTTGTGGATAATGGCTCTCACTGTGGTTCACTGGAGTCCCAAAGCTTTAGAAATGGCTTTATAACCTTTACCAGACTGATAGATCTCAATTACAGTACTTTTGTTCTGATTTGTTTCTGAATTTCTTTGGATCTTGACATGATGTCTAGCTTTTGAGGTGCTTTTGGTCTACTTCTCTGTGTCAGATAGCTCACATTTAAGTGATTTCTTGATTGAAACAGGTGTGGCAGTAATCAGGCCTGGGGGTGACTACAGAAATTGAACTAAGGAGTGATAAACCACAGTTAAGTTATTTTTAAACAAGGGGGGCAATCCCTTTTTCACACAGGGCCATGTAGATTTGGATTTTTTTTTCTCACTAAATAATAAGAACCATCATTTAAAACTGCATTTTGTGTTCAATTATGTTATCTTTGACTAATAGTTAACGTTTTTTGATGAGCAGAAACATTTAAGTGTGACAAACATGCAAAAGAATAAGAAATCAGGAAGGGGGCAAATAGTTTTTCACACCACTGTACATGCATACATACATGTACATACATGCATGCATACATACATGCGTACATGCATGCATACATACATGCGTACATGCATGCATACATACATACATGCGTACATGCATGCATACATACATGTACATACATGCGTACATGCATGCATACATACATGTACATACATGCGTACATGCATGCATACATGTACATACATGCGTACATGCATGCATACATGCAAAAGAATAAGAAATCAAGAAGGGGGCAAATAGTTTTTCACACCACTGTATGTACATGTATGTATGTACATGTATGTACATGTATGCATGTATGTACATATGTATGCATGTATGTACATATGTATGCATGTATGTACATGTATGTATGCAGCATGTGTATGTATGCATGCATGTGTATGTATGCATGCATGTGTATGCATGCATGTGTGTGTATGTATGCATGCATGTGTATGCATGCATGTGTATGTATGCATGTGTATGTATGCATGCATGTGTGTGTATGTATGCATGCATGTGTGTGTATGCATGCATGTGTGTGTATGCATGCATGTACATGTATGTATGTACATGTATGTATGTATATGTATGTATGCATGTATGTACATGTATGTATGTATGTACATGTATGTGTATGTATGTACATGTATGTATGTATGTGTATGTATGTATGTATATGTATGTATGTATGTATGTATGTATGTACATGTATGTATGTATGTATGTACATGTATGTATGTATGTATGTACATGTATGTATGTATGTATGTATGTACATGTATGTATGTATGTATGTATGTATGTATGTACATGTATGTATGTATGTACATGTATGTATGTACATGTATGTATGTACATGTATGTATGTACATGTATGTATGTATGTACATGTATGTATGTACATGTATGTATGTACATGTATGTATGTACATGTATGTATGTACATGTATGTATGTACATGTATGTATGTATGTACATGTATGTATGTATGTACATGTATGTATGTATGTACATGTATGTATGTATGTATGTACATGTATGTATGTATGTACATGTATGTATGTATGTACATGTATGTATGTATGTACATGTATGTATGTACATGTATGTATATGCATGTATGTGTATGCATGTATGTACATGTATGTACATGTATCTACATGTATGTATGCATGTATGTATGCATGTATGTATGCATGTATGTACATGTATGTATGCATGTATGTACATGTATGTATGCATGTATGTACATGTATGTATGCATGTATGTACATGTATGTATGCATGTATGTGTATGTATGCATGTATGTACATGTATGTATGCATGTATGTATGCATGTATGTACATGTATGTATGTATGCATGTATGTACATGTATGTATGCATGTATGTACATGTATGTATGCATGTATGTACATGTATGCATGCATGTATGTACATGTATGCATGCATGTATGTACATGTATGTACATGTATGCATGCATGTATGTACATGTATGCATGCATGTATGTACATGTATGTATGCATGTATGTACATGTATGTATGCATGTATGTACATGTATGTACATGTATGTATGCATGTATGTACATGTATGTATGCATGTATGTACATGTATGTATGCATGTATGTACATGTATGTATGCATGTATGTACATGTATGTATGCATGTATGTACATGTATGTATGCATGTATGTACATGTATGTATGCATGTATGTACATGTATGTATGCATGTATGTACATGTATGTATGCATGTATGTACATGTATGTATGCATGTATGTACATGTATGTATGCATGTATGTACATGTATGTATGCATGTATGTACATGTATGTATGCATGTATGTACATGTATGTATGCATGTATGTACATGTATGTATGCATGTATGTACATGTATGTATGCATGTATGTATGTACGCATGTATGTACATGTATGTATGCATGTATGTATGTATGCATGTATGTACATGTATGTACATGTATGTATGTATGCATGTATGTACATGTATGTATGTATGCATGTATGTATGCATGTATGTACATGTATGTATGTATGTATAAATTCTAGTAGAAGGAGGCACTCCACAGGCAGGAACTTGCGTTCAACTTTATTGCATGTCACTACACACTACATGTTACGGGCTCCGCCCTTCATCAGGTGTAACCTCCCACCACCTCCATGTTCAATTTATACTTCTGACCCCACCCTCACAGGGCGGGTCAGTCACCACCTAAATGTGCTAGTGTTCTATGTGAACCAAAACATATGTTCTATCTCCATAGTTTACAGCTATCTCTTACATCTGTTATTTCACAGGTGATACATAGCTGTCATCAACATCAAGTCATCCAAATTTTCAGAAATATATAATAATCAATTAACGTAACATAAAATTAAAATTGAAAAAATAGAAAAATTAGAAAAAATTAAGAAAAAATTAAAAGAACGGTCTCTAAACCAGGGCACTACCCAAGGTCTACCCTGGACAAGCAGATGAAGAGCTACGCTCGCAGCATAACAGTTCCATTGTTCCAATTAATGTAATAAATGTTACATACAATTGCTTGTCAATTTCATGTAATACGGCAGCACAGTTCATCTCCTGTACATGTATGTATGTATGCATGTACATGTATGTATGTATGCATGTATGTACATGTATGTATGTATGTATGCATGTATGTACATGTATGTATGTATGTATGCATGTATGTATGTATGTATGTATGCATGTATGTACATGTATGTATGTATGCATGTATGTACATGTATGTATGCATGTATGTACATGCATGTATGTACATGTATGTATGCATGTATGTACATGTATGTATGCATGTATGTACATGTATGTAGTAAATACGAAGGAGGCACTCAATTGGCTTCAAACTTGCGTTTTATCAAATCCCAGTAATACACGACATGTTTCGCGGCATATCCCCTTCATCAGGTGTACATACATTGAATGGCACACAGTGAATAAATACATACTTCTAACCACCACAGGGTGTGGTGGTTAGAAGTATGTATTTATTCACTGTGTGCCATTCAATGTATGTACACCTGATGAAGGGGATATGCCCCGAAACATGTCGTGTATTACTGGGATTTGATAAAACGCAAGTTTGAAGCCAATTGAGTGCCTCCTTCGTATTTACTACATTGAACCGTGTGTGGAGTGGTGACCCACAGAGGGATTGTGCACCGGCAACATAGACCTGACTAGGCCTATTCCACAGGGACTCGCTGCAGTTTGCTTGTTGTGTACATGTATGTATGCATGTATGTACATGTATGTATGCATGTATGTACATGTATGTATGCATGTATGTACATGTATGTATGCATGTATGTACATGTATGCATGCATGTATGTACATGTATGTACATGTATGCATGCATGTATGTACATGTATGCATGCATGTATGTACATGTATGCATGCATGTATGTACATGTATGCATGCATGCATGTATGTACATGTATTTATGCATGTATGTACATGTATGTACATGTATGCATGCATGTATGTACATGTATGCATGCATGTATGTACATGTATGCATGCATGCATGTATGTACATGTATGTATGCATGTATTTATGCATGTATGTACATGTATTTATGTGTGTATGTATGCATGTATGTATGCACGTATGTATGTATGTATGCACGTATGTATGCATGTATGTATGCACGTATGTACATGTATGTATGCACGTATGTACATGTATGTACATGTATGTATGCACGTATGTACATGTATGTATGCACGTATGTACATGTATGTATGCACGTATGTACATGTATGTATGCACGTATGTATGCACGTATGTACATGTATGTATGCACGTATGTACATGTATGTATGCATGTATGTATGCATGTATGTACATGTATGCATGTATGTACATGTATGTATGTATGCATGTATGTATGCATGTATGTACATGTATGTATGTATGCATGTATGTACATGTATGTATGTATGCATGTATGTACATGTATGTATGTATGCATGTATGTACATGTATGTATGTATGCATGTATGTACATGTATGTATGTATGCATGTATGTACATGTATGTATGTATGCATGTATGTACATGTATGTATGCATGTATGTATGCATGTATGTATGCATGTATGTACATGTATGTATGCATGTATGTACATGTATGTATGTACATGTATTTATGTACATGTATGTATGTATGTATGTACATGTGTGTATGTATGTATGTATGCATGTATGTACATGTATGTATGCATGTATGTACATGTATGTATGCATGTATGTACATGTATGTACATGTATGCATGTATGTACATGTATGCATGTATGCATGTATGTACATGTATGTATGCATGTACATGTATGTATGTACATGTATGTATGTATGCATGTACATGTATGTATGTACATGTATGTATGCATGTATGTACATGTATGTATGCATGTATGTATGCATGTATGTATGCATGTATGTACATGTATGTATGTATGTATGTACATGTATGTATGCATGTATGTACATGTATGTATGTACATGTATGTATGTATGTATGTATGTATGTACATGTATGTATGTACATGTATGTATGCATGTATGTACATGTATGTATGCATGTATGTACATGTATGTATGCATGTATGTACATGTGTGTATGCATGTATGTACATGTATGTATACATGTGTGTATGCATGTATGTACATGTATGTATACATGTATGTATGCATGTATGTACATGTATGTATGTATGCATGTATGTACATGTATGTATGCATGTATGTACATGTATGTATGTATGTACATGTATGTATGCATGCATGTATGTACATGTATGTATGCATGCATGTATGTACATGTATGTATGCACACATGTATGTACATGTATGTATGCATGCATGTATGTATGCATGCATGTATGTATGCATGTATGTATGCATGTATGTATGTATGCATGTATGTACATGTATGTATGCATGAATGTGTATGTATGCATGAATGTACATGTATGCATGAATGTACATGCATGTATGCATGTATGTATGTACATGTATGTATGCATGTATGTACATGTATGTATGCATGTATGTATGCATGTATGTACATGTATGTATGCATGTATGTACATGTATGTATGTATGCATGTATGTACATGTATGTATGTATGTATGTACATGTATGTATGCATGTATGTACATGTATGTATGTATGTACATGTATGTATGCATGTATGTACATGTATGTACATGTAAGTATGCTTGTATGTATGCATGTATGTACATGTATGTATGTATGCATGCATGTACGTACATGTATGCATGCATGTACGTACATGTATGCATGCATGTATGTACATGTATGCATGCATGTATGTACATGTATGCATGCATGTATGTACATGTATGTATGCATGTATGTATGTATGCATGTATGTACATGTATGTATGTATGTATGTACATGTATGTATGCATGTATGTACATGTATGTATGTATGTACATGTATGTATGCATGTATGTACATGTATGTACATGTAAGTATGCTTGTATGTATGCATGTATGTACATGTATGTATGTATGCATGCATGTACGTACATGTATGCATGCATGTACGTACATGTATGCATGCATGTATGTACATGTATGCATGCATGTATGTACATGTATGCATGCATGTATGTACATGTATGTATGCATGTATGTATGTATGCATGTATGTACATGTATGTATGTATGCATGTATGTACATGTATGTATGCATGTATGTATGCACGTATGTACATGTATGTATGCACGTATGTACATGTATGTACATGTATGTATGCACGTATGTACATGTATGTATGCACGTATGTACATGTATGTATGCACGTATGTACATGTATGTATGCACGTATGTACATGTATGTATGCACGTATGTACATGTATGTATGCACGTATGTATGCACGTATGTACATGTATGTATGCACGTATGTACATGTATGTATGCATGTATGTATGCATGTATGTACATGTATGCATGTATGTACATGTATGTATGTATGCATGTATGTATGCATGTATGTACATGTATGTATGTATGCATGTATGTACATGTATGTATGTATGCATGTATGTACATGTATGTATGTATGTATGTATGCATGTATGTACATGTATGTATGTATGCATGTATGTACATGTATGTATGTATGCATGTATGTACATGTATGTATGTATGCATGTATGTACATGTATGTATGCATGTATGTATGCATGTATGTATGCATGTATGTACATGTATGTATGCATGTATGTACATGTATGTATGTACATGTATTTATGTACATGTATGTATGTATGTATGTACATGTGTGTATGTATGTATGCATGTATGTACATGTATGTATGCATGTATGTACATGTATGCATGTATGTACATGTATGCATGTATGTACATGTATGCATGTATGCATGTATGTACATGTATGTATGCATGTACATGTATGTATGTACATGTATGTATGCATGTATGTACATGTATGTATGTACATGTATGTATGCATGTATGTACATGTATGTATGCATGTATGTATGCATGTATGTACATGTATGTATGCATGTATGTACATGTATGTATGCATGTATGTACATGTATGTATGTATGTATGTACATGTATGTATGCATGTATGTACATGTATGTATGTACATGTATGTATGTATGTATGTATGTACATGTATGTATGTACATGTATGTATGCATGTATGTACATGTATGTATGCATGTATGTACATGTATGTATGCATGTATGTACATGTGTGTATGCATGTATGTACATGTATGTATACATGTATGTATGCATGTATGTACATGTATGTATGTATGCATGTATGTACATGTATGTATGCATGTATGTACATGTATGTATGTATGTACATGTATGTATGCATGCATGTATGTACATGTATGTATGCATGCATGTATGTACATGTATGTATGCATGCATGTATGTACATGTATGTATGCATGCATGTATGTATGCATGCATGTATGTATGCATGTATGTATGCATGTATGTATGTATGCATGTATGTACATGTATGTATGTATGCATGAATGTGTATGTATGCATGAATGTACATGTATGCATGAATGTACATGCATGTATGCATGTATGTACATGTATGTATGCATGTATGTACATGTATGTATGCATGTATGTATGCATGTATGTACATGTATGTATGCATGTATGTACATGTATGTATGTATGCATGTATGTACATGTATGTATGTATGTATGTACATGTATGTATGCATGTATGTACATGTATGTATGTATGTACATGTATGTATGCATGTATGTACATGTATGTACATGTAAGTATGCTTGTATGTATGTATGCATGTATGTACATGTATGTATGTATGCATGCATGTACGTACATGTATGCATGCATGTATGTACATGTATGCATGCATGTATGTACATGTATGCATGCATGTATGTACATGTATGTATGCATGTATGTACATGTATGTATGTATGCATGTATGTACATGTATGTATGTATGCATGTATGTACATGTATGTATGTATGTATGTATGCATGTATGTACATGTATGTATGTATGTACATGTATGTATGCATGTATGTACATGTATGTACATGTAAGTATGCTTGTATGTATGCATGTATGTACATGTATGTATGTATGCATGCATGTACGTACATGTATGCATGCATGTATGTACATGTATGCATATATGTATGTACATGTATGCATGCATGTATGTACATGTATGTATGTATGTATACATGTATTTATGCATGTATGTACATGTATTTATGCATGTATGTACATGTATGTATGTATGCATGTATGTATGCACGTATGTATGCATGTATGTATGCACGTATGTATGCATGTATGTATGCACGTATGTATGCATGTATGTATGCACGTATGTATGCATGTATGTATGCACGTATGTATGCATGTATGTATGCACGTATGTACATGTATGTATGCACGTATGTACATGTATGTATGCACGTATGTACATGTATGTATGCACGTATGTACATGTATGTATGCACGTATGTACATGTATGTATGCACGTATGTACATGTATGTATGCACGTATGTACATGTATGTATGCACGTATGTACATGTATGTATGCACGTATGTACATGTATGTATGCACGTATGTACATGTATGTATGCACGTATGTACATGTATGTATGCACGTATGTACATGTATGTATGCACGTATGTACATGTATGTATGCACGTATGTACATGTATGTATGCACGTATGTATGCACGTATGTATGCACGTATGTACATGTATGTATGCACGTATGTATGCACGTATGTACATGTATGTATGCATGTATGTACATGTATGTATGCATGTATGTATGCATGTATGTACATGTATGTATGCATGTATGTATGCATGTATGTACATGTATGTATGTATGCATGTATGTACATGTATGTATGCATGTATGTACATGTATGTATGTATGCATGTATGTACATGTATGTATGTATGCATGTATGTACATGTATGTATGCATGTATGTACATGTATGTATGCATGTATGTACATGTATGTATGTATGTACATGTATGTATGTACATGTATGTATGCATGTATGTACATGTATGTATGTATGCATGTATGTATGTATGCATGTATGTACATGTATGTATGCACGTATGTACATGTATGTATGTATGTATGCATGTATGTACATGTATGTATGTATGCATGTATGTGTATGTATGTATGCATGTATGTACATGTATGTATGCATGTATGTATGCACGTATGTACATGTATGTATGCACGTATGTACATGTATGTATGCACGTATGTACATGTATGTATGCACGTATGTACATGTATGTATGCACGTATGTACATGTATGTATGCACGTATGTATGCATGTATGTATGCACGTAAGTACACGTATGTATGCACGTATGTACACGTATGTACATGTATGTATGCACGTATGTACATGCATGTATGCACGTATGTACATGTATGTATGCACGTATGTACGTGTATGTATGCACGTATGTACGTGTATGTATGCACGTATGTACGTGTATGTATGCACGTATGTACGTGTATGTATGCACGTATGTACGTGTATGTATGCACGTATGTACGTGTATGTATGCTCGTATGTACGTGTATGTATGCACGTATGTACGTGTATGTATGCACGTATGTATGCAAGTATGTATGCACGTATGTATGCATGTATGTATGCACGTATGTATGCATGTATGTATGCACGTATGTACATGTATGTATGCACGTATGTACATGTATGTATGCACGTATGTATGCATGTATGTATGCACGTATGTACATGTATGTATGCATGTATGTACATGTATGTATGCATGCACGTATGTAAATGTATGTATGTATGTATGCATGTATGTACATGTATGTATGCATGTATATACATGTATGTATGTATGTATGTATGTATGTATGTACATGTATGTATGTATGTACATGTATGTATGTATGTACATGTATGTATGTATGTATGTACATGTATGTATGTATGTACATGTATGTATGTACATGTATGTATGTACATGTATGTATGTACATGTATGTGTATGCATGTATGTATGCATGTATATGCATGTATGTATGCATGTATGTACATGTATGTATGCACGTATGTACATGTATGTATGCACGTATGTACATGTATGTATGTACATGTATGTATGCACGTATGTACATGTATGTATGTATGCATGTATGTATGTACATGTATGTATGCATGTATGTACATGTATGTATGCACGTATGTATGCACGTATGTACATGTATGTATGCACGTATGTACATGTATGTATGCACGTATGTACATGTATGTATGCACGTATGTACATGTATGTATGCACGTATGTATGCACGTATGTACATGTATGTATGCACGTATGTACATGTATGTATGCACGTATGTACATGTATGTATGCACGTATGTACATGTATGTATGCACGTATGTACATGTATGTATGCACGTATGTACATGTATGTATGCACGTATGTACATGTATGTATGCACGTATGTACATGTATGTATGCACGTATGTACATGTATGTATGCACGTATGTACATGTATGTATGCACGTATGTATGTATGCACGTATGTATGTATGCACGTATGTACATGTATGTATGCACGTATGTACATGTATGTATGCACGTATGTACATGTATGTATGCACGTATGTACATGTATGTATGCACGTATGTACATGTATGTATGCACGTATGTACGTGTATGTATGCACGTATGTACGTGTATGTATGCACGTATGTACGTGTATGTATGCACGTATGTACGTGTATGTATGCACGTATGTACGTGTATGTATGCACGTATGTACGTGTATGTATGCTCGTATGTACGTGTATGTATGCACGTATGTACGTGTATGTATGCACGTATGTACGTGTATGTATGCACGTATGTACGTGTATGTATGCACGTATGTATGCATGTATGTATGCACGTATGTATGCATGTATGTATGCACGTATGTACATGTATGTATGCACGTATGTACATGTATGTATGCACGTATGTACATGTATGTATGCACGTATGTACATGTATGTATGTATGTATGTATGCATGTATATACATGTATGTATGCATGTATATACATGTATGTATGCATGTATATACATGTATGTATGCATGTATATACATGTATGTATGTATGTATGTATGTATGTACATGTATGTATGTATGTATGTACATGTATGTATGTATGTATGTACATGTATGTATGTATGTATGTACATGTATGTATGTATGTATGTATGTATGTATGTACATGTATGTATGTATGTACATGTATGTATGTATGTACATGTATGTATGTATGTACATGTATGTATGTATGTACATGTATGTATGTACATGTATGTATGTATGTACATGTATGTATGTATGTACATGTATGTATGTATGTACATGTATGTATGTATGTACATGTATGTATGTACATGTATGTATGTACATGTATGTGTATGCATGTATGTATGCATGTATATGCATGTATGTGTATGCATGTATGTATGCATGTATGTACATGTATGTATGCATGTATGTACATGTATGTATGTATGTATGCATGTATGCATGTATGTATGTATGCATGTATGTATGTATGCATGTATGTACATGTATGTATGTATGTATGCATGTATGTATGTATGCATGTATGTATGTATGTATGCATGTATGTACATGTATGTATGCATGTATGTATGCATGTATGTACATGTATGTATGCATGTATGTATGCATGTATGTACATGTATGTATGTATGTATGCATGTATGTACATGTATGTATGTATGTACATGTATGTATGTATGTACATGTATGTATGTATGTACATGTATGTATGTATGTACATGTATGTATGTGTATGTATGTACATGTATGTATGTATGTGTATGTATGTATGTATGTACATGTATGTATGTATGTACATGTATGTATGTATGTACATGTATGTATGTATGTACATGTATGTATGTATGTATGTACATGTATGTATGTATGTATGTACATGTATGTATGTATGTACATGTATGTATGTACATGTATGTATGTACATGTATGTACATGTATGTATGTACATGTATGTATGTACATGTATGTATGTACATGTATGTGTATGCATGTATGTATGCATGTATATGCATGTATGTGTATGCATGTATGTATGCATGTATGTACATGTATGTATGCATGTATGTATGCATGTATGTACATGTATGTATGTATGCATGTATGCATGTATGTATGTATGCATGTATGCATGTATGTATGTATGCATGTATGTACATGTATGCATGTATGTACATGTATGTATGCATGTATGTATGCATGTATGTATGCACGTATGTACATGTATGTATGCACGTATGTACATGTATGTATGCACGTATGTATGCATGTATGTATGCACGTATGTACATGTATGTATGCATGTATGTACATGTATGTATGCACGTATGTAAATGTATGTATGCACGTATGTAAATGTATGTATGTATGTATGCATGTATGTACATGTATGTATGCATGTATATACATGTATGTATGTATGTATGTATGTATGTATGTATGTATGTATGTATGTATGTATGTACATGTATGTATGTATGTACATGTATGTATGTATGTACATGTATGTATGTATGTATGTACATGTATGTATGTATGTACATGTATGTATGTACATGTATGTATGTACATGTATGTGTATGCATGTATGTATGCATGTATATGCATGTATGTGTATGCATGTATGTATGCATGTATGTACATGTATGTATGCATGTATGTACATGTATGTATGCACGTATGTACATGTATGTATGCACGTATGTACATGTATGTATGTACATGTATGTATGCACGTATGTACATGTATGTATGTATGCATGTATGTATGTACATGTATGTATGCATGTATGTACATGTATGTATGCACGTATGTATGCACGTATGTACATGTATGTATGCACGTATGTACATGTATGTATGCACGTATGTACATGTATGTATGCACGTATGTACATGTATGTATGCACGTATGTATGCACGTATGTACATGTATGTATGCACGTATGTACATGTATGTATGCACGTATGTACATGTATGTATGCACGTATGTACATGTATGTATGCACGTATGTACATGTATGTATGCACGTATGTACATGTATGTATGCACGTATGTACATGTATGTATGCACGTATGTACATGTATGTATGCACGTATGTACATGTATGTATGCACGTATGTACATGTATGTATGCACGTATGTACATGTATGTATGCACGTATGTACATGTATGTATGCACGTATGTACATGTATGTATGCACGTATGTATGTATGCACGTATGTATGTATGCACGTATGTACATGTATGTATGCACGTATGTACATGTATGTATGCACGTATATGTACATGTATGTATGCACGTATGTACATGTATGTATGCACGTATGTACGTGTATGTATGCACGTATGTACGTGTATGTATGCACGTATGTACGTGTATGTATGCACGTATGTACGTGTATGTATGCACGTATGTACGTGTATGTATGCACGTATGTACGTGTATGTATGCACGTATGTACGTGTATGTATGCACGTATGTACGTGTATGTATGCACGTATGTACGTGTATGTATGCACGTATGTACGTGTATGTATGCACGTATGTACGTGTATGTATGCACGTATGTACGTGTATGTATGCACGTATGTACGTGTATGTATGCTCGTATGTACGTGTATGTATGCACGTATGTACGTGTATGTATGCACGTATGTACGTGTATGTATGCACGTATGTATGCACGTATGTATGCATGTATGTATGCACGTATGTACATGTATGTATGCACGTATGTACATGTATGTATGCACGTATGTACATGTATGTATGCACGTATGTACATGTATGTATGTATGTATGTATGCATGTATATACATGTATGTATGCATGTATATACATGTATGTATGCATGTATATACATGTATGTATGCATGTATATACGTACATGTATGTATGTATGTACATGTATGTATGTATGTACATGTATGTATGTATGTATGTACATGTATGTATGTATGTACATGTATGTATGTATGTACATGTATGTATGTATGTACATGTATGTATGTATGTACATGTATGTATGTACATGTATGTATGTATGTACATGTATGTATGTATGTACATGTATGTATGTATGTACATGTATGTATGTATGTACATGTATGTATGTATGTACATGTATGTATGTATGTACATGTATGTATGTATGTACATGTATGTATGTATGTACATGTATGTATGTACATGTATGTATGTACATGTATGTGTATGCATGTATGTATGCATGTATATGCATGTATGTGTATGCATGTATGTATGCATGTATGTACATGTATGTATGCATGTATGTACATGTATGTATGCATGTATGTACATGTATGTATGTATGTATGTATGTATGCATGTATGTACATGTATGTATGTATGTATGCATGTATGTATGTATGCATGTATGTATGTATGTATGCATGTATGTACATGTATGTATGCATGTATGTATGCATGTATGTACATGTATGTATGCATGTATGTATGCATGTATGTACATGTATGTATGTATGTATGCATGTATGTACATGTATGTATGTATGTACATGTATGTATGTATGTACATGTATGTATGTATGTACATGTATGTATGTATGTACATGTATGTATGTGTATGTATGTACATGTATGTATGTATGTATGTATGTATGTATGTACATGTATGTATGTATGTACATGTATGTATGTATGTATGTACATGTATGTATGTATGTACATGTATGTATGTATGTATGTACATGTATGTATGTATGTATGTACATGTATGTATGTATGTATGTACATGTATGTATGTATGTATGTACATGTATGTATGTATGTACATGTATGTATGTACATGTATGTATGTACATGTATGTATGTACATGTATGTACATGTATGTATGTACATGTATGTATGTACATGTATGTATGTACATGTATGTGTATGCATGTATGTATGCATGTATGTACATGTATGTATGCATGTATGTATGCATGTATGTACATGTATGTATGTATGCATGTATGTATGTATGCATGTATGTACATGTATGCATGTATGTACATGTATGTATGCATGTATGTATGCATGTATGTATGCATGTATGTACATGTATGTATGCATGTATGTATGCATGTATGTACATGTATGTATGTATGTATGTATGCATGTATGTACATGTATGTATGTATGTACATGTATGTATGTGTATGTATGTATGTACATGTATGTATGTACATGTATGTATGTATGTATGTACATGTATGTATGCATGTATGTATGTATGCATGTATGTACATGTATGTATGCATGTATGTACATGTATGTATGTATGAATGTATGTACATGTATGTATGTATGCATGTATGTACATGTATGTATGTATGCATGTATGTACATGTATGTATGTATGCATGTATGTACATGTATGTATGTATGCATGTATGTACATGTATGTATGTATGCATGTATGTACATGTATGTATGTATGCATGTATGTACATGTATGTATGTATGCATGTATGTACATGTATGTATGTATGCATGTATGTACATGTATGTATGTATGCATGTATGTACATGTATGTATGTATGCATGTATGTACATGTATGTATGTATGCATGTATGTACATGTATGTAT
Organism: Hyperolius riggenbachi; assembly: GCF_040937935.1. Taxonomy (NCBI): domain Eukaryota; kingdom Metazoa; phylum Chordata; class Amphibia; order Anura; family Hyperoliidae; genus Hyperolius; species Hyperolius riggenbachi. Next base: position 237,961 of record NW_027152380.1, read on the forward strand.
GTATGCATGTATGTACATGTATGTATGTATGCATGTATGTACATGTATGTATGTATGTATGCATGTATGTACATGTATGTATGTATGTATGCATGTATGTACATGTATGCATGTATGTACATGTATGCATGTATGTACATGTATGCATGTATGTACATGTATGTACATGTATGCATGTATGTACATGTATGTATGTATGTACATGTATGTATGTATGTATGTACATGTATGTATGTATGTACATGTATGTATGTATGTACATGTATGTATGTACGTGTATGTATGTACATGTATGTATGTACATGTATGTATGTATGTACATGTATGTATGTACATGTATGTATGTACATGTATGTATGTACATGTATGTATGTATGTATGTACATGTATGTATGTATGTATGTATGTACATGTATGTATGTACATGTATGTATGTACATGTATGTATGTATGTATGTATGTACATGTATGTATGTACATGTATGTGTATGTATGCATGTATATGCATGTATGTATGCATGTATATGCATGTATGTATGCATGTATGTACATGTATGTATGCATGCATGTACATGTATGTATGCATGTATGTATGTATGCATGTATGTATGTATGCATGTATGTACATGTATGTACATGTATGTATGCATGTATGTACATGTATGTATGCATGTATGTATGCATGTATGTATGCATGTATGAATGCATGTATGTACATGTATGTATGTATGTATGCATGTATGTACATGTATGTATGCATGTATGTATGTATGCATGTATGTATGCATGTATGTACATGTATGTATGCATGTATGTATGCATGTATGTATGCATGTATGTACATGTATGTATGCATGTATGTACATGTATGTATGCATGTATGTACATGTATGTATGCATGTATGTACATGTATGTATGCATGTATGTACATGTATGTATGCATGTATGTACATGTATGTATGCATGTATGTACATGTATGTATGCATGTATGTACATGTATGTATGCATGTATGTATGCACGTATGTACATGTATGTATGCACGTATGTATGCACGTATGTACATGTATGTATGCATGTATGTACATGTATGTATGCATGTATGTATGCATGTATGTACATGTATGTATGCATGTATGTATGCATGTATGTATGCATGTATGTATGCATGTATGTACATGTATGTATGCATGTATGTACATGTATGTATGCATGTATGTACATGTATGTATGTATGCATGTATGTACATGTATGTATGTATGCATGTATGTACATGTATGTATGTATGCATGTATGTACATGTATGTATGCATGTATGTACATGTATGTATGCATGTATGTACATGTATGTATGCATGTATGTACATGTATGTATGCATGTATGTACATGTATGTATGCATGTATGTACATGTATGTATGTACATGTATGTATGCATGTATGTACATGTATGTATGTATGCATGTATGTACATGTATGTATGCACGTATGTACATGTATGTATGTATGCATGTATGTACATGTATGTATGTATGCATGTATGTACATGTATGTATGCATGTATGTATGCACGTATGTATGCATGTATGTATGCACGTATGTACATGTATGTATGCACGTATGTACATGTATGTATGCACGTATGTACATGTATGTATGCACGTATGTATGCATGTATGTATGCACGTAAGTACACGTATGTATGCACGTATGTACACGTATGTACATGTATGTATGCACGTATGTACATGTATGTATGCACGTATGTACATGTATGTATGCACGTATGTACGTGTATGTATGCACGTATGTACGTGTATGTATGCACGTATGTACGTGTATGTATGCACGTATGTACGTGTATGTATGCACGTATGTACGTGTATGTATGCACGTATGTACGTGTATGTATGCTCGTATGTACGTGTATGTATGCACGTATGTACGTGTATGTATGCACGTATGTACGTGTATGTATGCACGTATGTACGTGTATGTATGCACGTATGTATGCATGTATGTATGCACGTATGTATGCATGTATGTATGCACGTATGTACATGTATGTATGCACGTATGTACATGTATGTATGCACGTATGTACATGTATGTATGCACGTATGTACATGTATGTATGTATGTATGTATGCATGTATATACATGTATGTATGCATGTATATACATGTATGTATGCATGTATATACATGTATGTATGCATGTATATACGTACATGTATGTATGTATGTACATGTATGTATGTATGTACATGTATGTATGTATGTATGTACATGTATGTATGTATGTACATGTATGTATGTATGTACATGTATGTATGTATGTACATGTATGTATGTATGTATGTACATGTATGTATGTATGTACATGTATGTATGTACATGTATGTATGTATGTACATGTATGTATGTATGTATGTACATGTATGTATGTATGTACATGTATGTATGTATGTACATGTATGTATGTATGTACATGTATGTATGTATGTACATGTATGTATGTATGTACATGTATGTATGTATGTACATGTATGTATGTATGTACATGTATGTATGTATGTACATGTATGTATGTATGTACATGTATGTATGTACATGTATGTATGTACATGTATGTGTATGCATGTATGTATGCATGTATATGCATGTATGTGTATGCATGTATGTATGCATGTATGTACATGTATGTATGCATGTATGTACATGTATGTATGTATGTATGCATGTATGTATGTATGCATGTATGTATGTATGTATGCATGTATGTACATGTATGTATGCATGTATGTATGCATGTATGTACATGTATGTATGCATGTATGTATGCATGTATGTACATGTATGTACATGTATGTATGTATGTACATGTATGTATGTATGTACATGTATGTATGTGTATGTATGTACATGTATGTATGTATGTATGTGTATGTATGTATGTATGTACATGTATGTATGTATGTACATGTATGTATGTATGTACATGTATGTATGTATGTATGTACATGTATGTATGTATGTATGTACATGTATGTATGTATGTATGTACATGTATGTATATATGTATGTACATGTATGTATGTATGTACATGTATGTATGTACATGTATGTATGTATGTATGTGTATGTATGTATGTATGTACATGTATGTATGTATGTACATGTATGTATGTATGTACATGTATGTATGTATGTACATGTATGTATGTATGTATGTACATGTATGTATGTATGTATGTACATGTATGTATGTATGTATGTACATGTATGTATGTATGTATGTACATGTATGTATGTATGTACATGTATGTATGTACATGTATGTATGTACATGTATGTACATGTATGTATGTACATGTATGTATGTATGTACATGTATGTATGTATGTACATGTATGTATGTATGTACATGTATGTATGTGTATGTATGTACATGTATGTATGTATGTATGTGTATGTATGTATGTATGTACATGTATGTATGTATGTACATGTATGTATGTATGTACATGTATGTATGTATGTATGTACATGTATGTATGTATGTATGTACATGTATGTATGTATGTATGTACATGTATGTATGTATGTATGTACATGTATGTATGTATGTACATGTATGTATGTACATGTATGTATGTATGTACATGTATGTATGTATGTACATGTATGTATGTATGTACATGTATACATGTATGTATGTATGTATGTACATGTATGTATGTATGTATGTACATGTATGTATGTATGTATGTACATGTATGTATGTATGTATGTACATGTATGTATGTATGTATGTACATGTATGTATGTATGTATGTACATGTATGTATGTATGTACATGTATGTATGTACATGTATGTATGTATGTACATGTATGTATGTATGTACATGTATGTATGTATGTACATGTATACATGTATGTATGTATGTATGTACATGTATGTATGTATGTATGTACATGTATGTATGTATGTATGTACATGTATGTATGTATGTATGTATGTACATGTATGTATGTATGTATGTACATGTATGTATGTATGTACATGTATGTATGTACATGTATGTATGTACATGTATGTACATGTATGTATGTACATGTATGTATGTACATGTATGTATGTACATGTATGTGTATGCATGTATGTATGCATGTATGTACATGTATGTATGCATGTATGTATGCATGTATGTACATGTATGTATGTATGCATGTATGTATGTATGCATGTATGTACATGTATGCATGTATGTACATGTATGTATGCATGTATGTATGCATGTATGTATGCATGTATGTACATGTATGTATGCATGTATGTATGCATGTATGTACATGTATGTATGTATGTATGTATGCATGTATGTACATGTATGTATGTATGTACATGTATGTATGTATGTATGTATGTATGTGTATGTATGTATGTACATGTATGTATGTACATGTATGTATGTATGTATGTACATGTATGTATGCATGTATGTATGTATGCATGTATGTGCATGTATGTATGCATGTATGTACATGTATGTATGTATGCATGTATGTACATGTATGTATGTATGCATGTATGTACATGTATGTATGCATGTATGTACATGTATGTATGTATGCATGTATGTACATGTATGTATGTATGCATGTATGTACATGTATGTATGTATGCATGTATGTACATGTATGTATGTATGCATGTATGTACATGTATGTATGTATGCATGTATGTACATGTATGTATGTATGCATGTATGTACATGTATGTATGTATGCATGTATGTACATGTATGTATGTATGCATGTATGTACATGTATGTATGTATGCATGTATGTACATGTATGTATGTATGCATGTATGTACATGTATGTATGTATGCATGTATGTACATGTATGTATGTATGTATGCATGTATGTACATGTATGTATGTATGTATGCATGTATGTACATGTATGCATGTATGTACATGTATGCATGTATGTACATGTATGCATGTATGCATGTATGTACATGTATGCATGTATGTACATGTATGTACATGTATGCATGTATGTACATGTATGTATGTATGTACATGTATGTATGTATGTATGTACATGTATGTATGTATGTACATGTATGTATGTATGTACATGTATGTATGTATGTGTATGTATGTACATGTATGTATGTACATGTATGTATGTATGTACATGTATGTATGTACATGTATGTATGTACATGTATGTATGTACATGTATGTATGTATGTATGTACATGTATGTATGTACATGTATGTATGTATGTATGTATGTACATGTATGTATGTACATGTATGTGTATGTATGCATGTATATGCATGTATGTATGCATGTATATGCATGTATGTATGCATGTATGTACATGTATGTATGCATGTATGTACATGTATGTATGCATGTATGTATGTATGCATGTATGTACATGTATGTACATGTATGTATGCATGTATGTACATGTATGTATGCATGTATGTATGCATGTATGTATGCATGTATGAATGCATGTATGTACATGTATGTATGTATGTATGCATGTATGTACATGTATGTATGTATGCATGTATGTATGCATGTATGTATGCATGTATGTATGCATGTATGTATGCATGTATGTATGCATGTATGTATGCATGTATGTATGCATGTATGTACATGTATGTATGCATGTATGTACATGTATGTATGCATGTATGTACATGTATGTATGCATGTATGTACATGTATGTATGCATGTATGTACATGTATGTATGCATGTATGTACATGTATGTATGCATGTATGTACATGTATGTATGCATGTATGTACATGTATGTATGCATGTATGTACATGTATGTATGCATGTATGTACATGTATGTATGCATGTATGTACATGTATGTATGCATGTATGTACATGTATGTATGCATGTATGTACATGTATGTATGCATGTATGTATGCACGTGTATGCATGTATGTATGCACGTGTATGCATGTATGTATGCACGTGTATGCATGTATGTATGCACGTGTATGCATGTATGTATGCACGTATGTACATGTATGTATGCACGTATGTACATGTATGTATGCACGTATGTACATGTATGTATGCACGTATGTACATGTATGTATGCACGTATGTACATGTATGTATGCACGTATGTACATGTATGTATGCACGTATGTACATGTATGTATGCACGTATGTACATGTATGTATGCACGTATGTACATGTATGTATGCACATGTATGTATGCACGTATGTACATGTATGTATGCACGTATGCACGTATGTATGCACGTATGTATGCACGTATGTATGCACGTATGTACATGTATGTATGCACGTATGTACATGTATGTATGCACGTATGTACATGTATGTATGCACGTATGTACATGTATGTATGTACATGTATGTATGCACGTATGTACATGTATGTATGCACGTATGTACATGTATGTATGCACGTATGTACATGTATGTATGCACGTATGTATGCACGTATGTATGCACGTATGTATGCATGTATGTATGCACGTATGTATGCATGTATGTATGCACGTATGTACATGTATGTATGCACGTATGTACATGTATGTATGCACGTATGTACATGTATGTATGCACGTATGTACATGTATGTATGCACGTATGTACATGTATGTATGCACGTATGTACATGTATGTATGCACGTATGTATGCATGTATGTATGCACGTATGTACATGTATGTATGCACGTATGTACATGTATGTATGTACATGTATGTATGCATGTATGTACATGTATGTATGCATGTATGTACATGTATGTATGCATGTATGTACATGTATGTACATGTATGTATGCATGTATGTACATGTATGTATGTACATGTATGTACATGTATGTGTATGTGTATGTATGTACATGTATGTGTATGTATGTACATGTATGTATGTATGTATGTACATGTATGTATGTACATGTATGTATGTATGTACATGTATGTATGTACATGTATGTATGTACATGTACGTATGTATGTATGTACGTATGTATGTACATGTATGTATGTACATGTATGTATGTACATGTATGTTTATGCATGTATGTATGCATGTATATGCATGTATGTATGCATGTATATGCATGTATGTGTATGCATGTATGTACATGTATGTGTATGCATGTATGTATGCATGTATGTACATGTATGTATGCATGTATGTATGCATGTATGTATGTATGCATGTATGTACATGTATGCATGTATGTACATGTATGCATGTATGTACATGTATGTATGCATGTATGTACATGTATGTATGCATGTATGTACATGTATGTATGCATGTGTACATGTATGTATGCATGTATGTACATGTATGTATGCATGTATGTACATGTATGTATGTACATGTATGTATGCATGTATGTACATGTATGTATGCATGTATGTACATGTATGTATGCATGTATGTACATGTATGTATGCATGTATGTACATGTATGTATGCATGTATGTATGCATGTATGTATGCATGTATGTACAACAAGCAAACTGCAGCGAGTCCCTGTGGAATAGGCCTAGTCAGGTCTATGTTGCCGGTGCACAATCCCTCTGTGGGTCACCACTCCACACACGGTTCAATGTAGTAAATACGAAGGAGGCACTCAATTGGCTTCAAACTTGCGTTTTATCAAATCCCAGTAATACACGACATGTTTCGGGGCATATCCCCTATATGCCCCGAAACATGTCGTGTATTACTGGGATTTGATAAAACGCAAGTTTGAAGCCAATTGAGTGCCTCCTTCGCATGCATGTATGTATGCATGTATGTACATGTATGTATGCATGTATGTATGCATGTATGTACATGTATATATGCATGTATGTATGCATGTATGTACATGTATGTATGCATGTATGTACATGTATGTATGCATGTATGTACATGTATGTATGTATGTATGCATGTATGTACATGTATGTATGTATGCATGTATGTACATGTATGTACATGTATGTATGCATGTATGTACATGTATGTATGCATGTATGTACATGTATGTATGCATGTATGTACATGTATGTATGCATGTATGTATGCATGTATGTACATGTATGTATGCATGTATGTATGCATGTATGTATGCATGTATGTATGCATGTATGTACATGTATGTATGCATGTATGTATGCATGTATGTACGTATGTATGCATGTATGTATGCATGCACGTATGTACATGTATGCATGCACGTATGTACATGTATGCATGCACGTATGTACATGTATGCATGCACGTATGTACATGTATGCATGCACGTATGTATGCATGTATGTACATGTATGTATGCATGTATGTACATGTATGTATGCATGTATGTACATGTATGTATGCATGTATGTACATGTATGTATGCATGTATGTACATGTATGTATGCATGTATGTACATGTATGTATGTACATGTATGTATGTATGTACATGTATGTACATGTATGTATGCATGCACGTATGTACATGTATGCATGCACGTATGTACATGTATGCATGCACGTATGTACATGTATGTGCATGTATGTATGTGTATGTATGCATGTATGTGCATGTATGTATGTACATGTATGTATGCATGTATGTATGTACATGTATGTATGCATGTATGTATGTACATGTATGTATGCATGTATGTATGTACATGTATGTATGCATGTATGTACATGTATGCATGTATGTACATGTATGCATGTATGTACATGTATGCATGTATGTACATGTATGCATGTATGTACATGTATGCATGTATGTACATGTATGCATGTATGTACATGTATGTATGTATGTACATGTATGTATGTATGTATGTACATGTATGTACATGTATGTACATGTATGTATGTATGTATGTATGTATGTATGTACGTACATGTATGTATGTATGTACATGTATGTATGTACATGTATGTATGTATGTATGTACATGTATGTATGTATGTATGTATGTACATGTATGTACATGTATGTATGTACATGTATGTATGTACATGTATGTATGTACATGTATGTATGTACATGTATGTATGTACATGTATGTATGTACATGTATGTATGTACATGTATGTATGTATGTACATGTATGTATGTATGTACATGTATGTATGTATGTATGTATGTATGTACATGTATGTATGTATGTATGTATGCATGTACATGTATGTATGCGTATGCATGTATGTACATGTATGTATGCATGTATGTATGCATGTATGTACATGTATGTATGTATGCATGCATGTACATGTGTCACATGAGCCCTAGTGGCTGACCGCACTTAGCCTTCTAAACGGTGCCAGCGCACAGATCGTGCGAACTCTGGTCGCAGTCAATGCGCAGGAACCGTTAAGAATTAGCCGCAGACAACTCAGAAGGGAGCCTGTGAGACACGGGTAATTACAACGTCACCTACTGGTTCAGAGTAAACTGCCACCACCGCGGTTACTATGGGACCGTGGGGCCCACTAACTGACTGACTAATCCTGCGAATAAAATGGTTAAACACACGATATTCTGTCTAGCCAACAACAAACAAACAGTAGCGTATCTTCAGAGACCCGGGATCATTTCTGTGTGTGCTGATAAGCAGGGTAGCGAAACAGTGAATGACTTGGGGAAAGTCGTTTATTCACGCAATATAAATAATTAATATATACAGACAATTATGAAAATCAACAATTATTAAAACAGTAATAGCCAGTATGAAAAATAAAAGAAGGGAGAAAAATACTTAGTTCCTGGAAAGATGTCCTTTTTGTGGGAAAAATCAGTTCTGGATTTCAATCAAAGTTCAGAGTTCAGACCAGGTGGATGCCAGCATATCCTCAAGCTGGCATCTCATGAGTTCAAGATGTTTCAGTGTGGAGGACACTGAGTTTGGGTCCTCAGCGATTCTTATGCCCCTGCTTCAGTAGGAGGGAGTGAGGGCGGGGAGCCATACACCCCCTTAGAAGATGAGATGAGCCCTCCCCTTATCCTGGGGGCTAGAAATCATATCTACCCATATATGGGCTCTATCTCACAGAACCGTACAGGTCAGGGCAGATTTATTAACATTTTCAGGTCTGTCTCCATTTACCCAGCGCCCTGATACCAGACATGAGGGGTGGGACCCCTGTGGTATCATCAGGGCCTTTTCAAACTGCCTAACTGGCAGTCCTTACCTCAGAATGTTCTGAAACTTCCTCAGAACCAGTACCGGGGCTCATGCTACACTTCCCCCACGTTTGGCGAAGCTGCCATCTCAGGAACCCCAGAAATATGACAGATCTGGGAAGTTATGGATTTGCTATGAGACTCAGGTTATTCCCAGGCAAAGGCTCTTTGAAGTTTGGAGCAGCCAGCGAGGTGTCGCCTCCCCTGCTGGGAATGAGCCAGTGGGTCTGGCTTTTAGCCCAACTAGATTGCTCCTGCCATGGTGCTTGTCACCTTATACCTGATGGATGGGCCATCAGCACAGCTTGAAGCCAGGGACTCTCTGGGGCAGATTAGGCTCAGGCTCATTAGCATATCAAAAGAGCCATCCAGCCTTTTAGGATGGTGCTCTCTTTGCTAAGAAAAGGACTTCAGCTGTCCCTACACACTCAACCCAGATTGTACCGTTTTGAAGCGCAATCGATGCAGGAATCGAGTGCGATCGTCCTTTTCTTCACGGGCGGTTCCAGGACGCGCCTGCGTCCCCGCAATCGTCCGTGACAACATGTATGTATGCATGCATGTACATGTATGTATGCATGCATGTACATGTATGTATGCATGCATGTACATGTATGTATGCATGCATGTACATGTATGTATGCATGCATGTACATGTATGTATGCATGCATGTACATGTATGTATGCATGCATGTACATGTATGTATGCATGCATGTACATGTATGTATGCATGCATGTACATGTATGTATGCATGCATGTACATGTATGTATGCATGCATGTACATGTATGTATGCATGCATGTACATGTATGCATGCATGTACATGTATGCATGCATGCATGTATGTACATGTATGTATGCATGCATGTATGTACATGTATGTATGCATGCATGTATGTACATGTATGTATGCATGCATGTATGTACATGTATGTATGCATGCATGTATGTACATGTATGTATGCATGCATGTATGTACATGTATGTATGCATGCATGTATGTATGCATGCATGTATGTATGCATGTATGTATGCATGTATGTACATGTATGTATGCATGAATGTACATGTATGTATGCATGAATGTACATGTATGTATGCATGAATGTACATGTATGTATGCATGAATGTACATGCATGTATGCATGTATGTGCATGTATGCATGTATGTACATGTATGTATGCATGTATGTACATGTATGTACATGTATGTATGCATGTATGTACATGTATGTATGTACATGTATGTATGTATGTATGTATGTATGTACATGTATGTATGCATGTATGTACATGTATGTATGCATGTATGTACATGTATGTATGTATGTACATGTATGTATGCATGTATGTACATGTATGTACATGTAAGTATGCTTGTATGTATGCATGTATGTACATGTATGTATGCATGTATGTACATGTATGTATGCATGTATGTACATGTATGTACATGTATGTATGTATGCATGCATGTACGTACATGTATGTACATGTATGCATGCATGTATGTACATGTATGCATGCATGTATGTACATGTATGTATGTATGTATGTATACATGTATTTATGCATGTATGTACATGTATTTATGCATGTATGTACATGTATGTATGCATGTATGTATGCACGTATGTATGCATGTATGTATGCACGTATGTATGCATGTATGTATGCACGTATGTATGCATGTATGTATGCACGTATGTATGCATGTATGTATGCACGTATGTACATGTATGTATGCACGTATGTACATGTATGTATGCACGTATGTACATGTATGTATGCACGTATGTACATGTATGTATGCACGTATGTACATGTATGTATGCACGTATGTACATGTATGTATGCACGTATGTATGCATGTATGCACGTATGTATGCATGTATGTATGCACGTAAGTACACGTATGTATGCACGTATGTACACGTATGTACATGTATGTATGCACGTATGTACATGTATGTATGCACGTATGTACGTGTATGTATGCATGTATGTACATGTATGTATGCATGTATGTACATGTATGTATGCATGTATGTACATGTATGTATGCATGTATGTACATGTATGTATGCATGTATGTACATGTATGTATGCATGTATGTATGCATGTATGTACATGTATGTATGCATGTATGTATGCATGTATGTATGCATGTATGTATGCATGTATGTACATGTATGTATGCATGTATGTACATGTATGTATGCATGTATGTACATGTATGTATGCATGTATGTACATGTAATCCAACACAATTAGAAGGAGGCACTCCAAAGGCGTATAAACAGTTGTTTATTCCACAGGTGACTAACACAACATGTTTCGGGGTTTCCCCCTTTCTCAAGTGTACAATCACCCTCCTTGTGGTGAATATTTCCAGTCATACATTAACGGTTGCTGAAAGCTCAGTACTGGAGAAAGGGCTGGGATTTGTGCCTGTATTTGATCAGGAGTTTTTTGATTGGGAAATAGTTTGATAAATTCATAAGGAATCTTCAATTGAAAATGTGTTTCAAAGACACCACTGCAGTGTCGGGGGCACCAGTGCTACGGAGGAAAAGCACTTGGTTACCAGACCTGATGACCCCGGCTTTGCAAACGTTCAAGAAACTGGTGTATTCTGAAGTAAAGAAAGGGTGGCTTGGTTTGAAGCACACAGTTAGCCATAACCTGACTTATGATGAAAGAAAGGCACTAACATCTCTTAAACAGAATGATACAATCTTGGTGATCAAAGCTGATAAAGGGGGTGCCACTGTGGTTATGGACAGACAGCAATATGTTGAGGAAGCCCATAGACAGCTACAGGTAGAGAGCCACTATGAGAAATGTAGGAGTGACCCCACCTGGGTGATTAAATCCAAGGTTGACCGTTTGATTAATGAGGCTCTATTGCAGGGCATGATAGATAAAAAGACAGCAGAGTACTTGGAGGTTACACATCCCCAGGTACCGTTATTATATCTACTCCCGAAAATACATAAGAGTCCAACAAAACCTCCAGGACGTCCGATTGTATCGGCCATTGGATCAACACTGTACCCCCTTTCTAAATATGTGGATTCATTCTTACAGGAATTAGTGAAGAATATCCCTACTTGCTTGAAAGACACCACAGACTTACTCCAGAACTTGTCAGGAGTCACAGTGAGGGGTGAGGGTTTGATCTTAGTCACATTAGATGTGCAGAGCCTGTTTACCTCTATTCCGCATGAGGAAGGAATGGGGTACATTGAGGAGTTTCTTCTAGAGACGGCACTGTCGCATCATCAGGTGTATTTCCTGCTTGATTGCCTGGAGATGGTTCTCAGAAATAACTATTTCAAGTTTGAAAACGACTATTACTTGCAGACACAAGGCACGAGCATGGGGTCACCGGTAGCCCCTTCATTTGCAAACCTATTTATGTACAAACTTGAACAGAAAATGTTTATTAAGAATACTAAATATTGTGATAAGATGCTAAGATATTTTAGGTTTGTGGACGATGTCTTGATTCTTTGGCAGGGGGAGTTAGATGAGCTTCAACTAATGGTAGATGAGGCCAATTTGGCACATCCGACCATTAAGTTTACTATGGAACACTCGGATAGGGTTATCCACTATCTGGATGTGGCAATTTCAGTCACTCCAGAGGGTTTGCAAACCGATCTGTATACGAAACCAACAGATAGGAATAACCTGTTGAGAGTGGACAGTTTCCATAATAGGAACGTAATTAAAGCCATCCCTAAAGGTCAACTGATGAGAGCTAGAAGGATAGCCTCCACAGAAGAAGGATTTCGTAGGGCAGCAGGTATGCTCACTGACAAATTTGCGTGTAAGGGGTATGATCCCACCACCCTGGCAAGAGCTAGAATAGAAGTAGAGGGGATCCAGAGATCTGAGTTATTGGGTAGTGAATCGAAAAAAGAAAGACAACTTGGGAAGATACCCTTTGTGCAAACTTTTTGCAAGCAGTCTGGTCTTGTGAGAGGTGTGATTAACAAATATTGGCCAGTTCTTCAGCAGGATCCAACATATGGGGAATTGTTTAAAGAGCCTCCTTTGTATTCATACAAAAGAGGTAGGACCATAAAGAATATGGTCAGCAGGGTGGACCTTTCTACACGGTATGTGGAAATGAGTAAACTAACGAGTAAGAGGGGGACATTCCCGTGCATGAATTGCAATTGCTGTGGAGCCATTATGAAGGGCGAGTACGTGAGTCACCCACATACAGGTGAAAAGATCCAGATTCGATCTATGTACACATGTGACAGCAAATTTGTCGTTTATGCACTGAAGTGTCCCTGTGGTCTGATGTATGTGGGCAAGACGACCAGAGATGTCAGGTCCAGGATTCAGGAGCATAGAAGCTCTATCCGAGGATTCAATGCCACCAAACCTAGCACTCACACCCCAGTGGGCAAACATTTTCATACCCAGGGACATGGGGTGTCGCAGTTGAGGTGGGTGGTATTGGATCATGTTCCACCACTCAGCAGAGGGGGAGATAGGGACAGAGTTTTACTTCAGAGAGAAGCTAGATGGATGAGGAAATTGGATTCCATCGCCCCGAGAGGGCTAAATGACATGTTTAGCTTAAAATGCTTTTTATGAATTGTCACTAATATATGGCTTTTTGCTCTGTTTTCTCCCCTAGGTACTGATGCCATGTCATCGAATGGTGGGTGGTATGGAGAGAGGGAACCTTGTATCCCTGGGGCAGTGAGTCACTGAATTGAGTAATTAACTGGCTGTGTATCTGCTTCTGCATTTCATATATTTTGAATGCTAAATGTTGCTTACGCTTATGTTTCTTAGGTGTGTTACTGTTGTTGGGTAGACACCTTGGTGTGTAGTGCCCAATAAAATGTGTCCCTGAGGGGTTAATGTATTTGCCTCACTGGTCAGCTGACCAAAAGGGTGGGGTTTCCGTTGTGGGTGTGGTGCACTATGCTTCATAAGTTGTTGTACTATGGAGGGTGATTGTACACTTGAGAAAGGGGGAAACCCCGAAACATGTTGTGTTAGTCACCTGTGGAATAAACAACTGTTTATACGCCTTTGGAGTGCCTCCTTCTAATTGTGTTGGATTGACTGTATAGTGGAGGTGGTGACCCACTGAAGGATTGAGCACCGGCGGGCCAGGCTGTCAGTCCTGGATGAGTGACTGCTTTAGCATCTGCTTGTTTGTGTATGTACATGTATGTATGCATGTATGTACATGTATGTATGCATGTATGTACATGTATGTATGCATGTATGTACATGTATGTATGCATGTATGTACATGTATGTATGCATGTATGTACATGTATGTATGCATGTATGTACATGTATGTATGCATGTATGTACATGTATGTATGCATGTATGTACATGTATGTATGCATGTATGTACATGTATGTATGCATGTATGTACATGTATGTATGCATGTATGTACATGTATGTATATGTATGTACATGTATGTATGTACATGTATGTATGCATGTATGTACATGTATGTATGTATGTATGTATGCATGTATGTACATGCATGTATGTACATGTATGTATGTATGCATGTATGTACATGTATGTATGCATGTATGTACATGTATGTATGCATGTATGTATGCACGTATGTACATGTATGTATGCACGTATGTACATGTATGTATGCACGTATGTACATGTATGTATGCACGTATGTACATGTATGTATGCACGTATGTATGCATGTATGTATGTATGCACGTAAGTACACGTATGTATGCACGTATGTACACGTATGTACATGTATGTATGCACGTATGTATGCACGTATGTACATGTATGTATGCATGTATGTACATGTATGTATGCATGTATGTACATGTATGTATGCATGTATGTACATGTATGTATGCATGTATGTACATGTATGTATGCATGTATGTACATGTATGTATGCATGTATGTACATGTATGTATGCATGTATGTACATGTATGTATGCATGTATGTACATGTATGTATGCATGTATGTACATGTATGTATGCATGTATGTACATGTATGTATGCATGTATGTATGCATGTATGTACATGTATGTATGCATGTATGTACATGTATGTATGCATGTATGTGCATGTATGTACATGTATGTATGCATGTATGTACATGTATGTATGCATGTATGTACATGTATGTATGCATGTATGTACATGTATGTATGCATGTATGTACATGTATGTATGTACATGTATGTATGCATGTATGCATGTATGTACATGTATGTATGTACATGTATGTATGCATGTATGTACATGTATGTATGTATGTATGCATGTATGTACATGCATGTATGTACATGTATGTATGTATGCATGTATGTACATGTATGTATGCATGTATGTACATGTATGTATGCATGTATGTACATGTATGTACATGTATGTATGCACGTATGTACATGTATGTATGCACGTATGTACATGTATGTATGCACGTATGTATGCATGTATGTATGTATGCACGTAAGTACACGTATGTATGCACGTATGTACACGTATGTACATGTATGTATGCACGTATGTACATGTATGTATGCACGTATGTACATGTATGTATGCACGTATGTACATGTATGTATGCACGTATGTACATGTATGTATGCACGTATGTACATGTATGTATGCACGTATGTACATGTATGTATGCACGTATGTACGTGTATGTATGCACGTATGTACGTGTATGTATGCATGTATGTACGTGTATGTATGCACGTATGTACGTGTATGTATGCACGTATGTACGTGTATGTATGTACGTGTATGTATGCACGTATGTACGTGTATGTATGCACGTATGTACGTGTATGTATGCACGTATGTTCCCTGTATGTATGCACGTATGTACGTGTATGTATGCACGTATGTACGTGTATGTATGCACGTATGTACGTGTATGTATGCACGTATGTACGTGTATGTATGCACGTATGTACGTGTATGTATGCACGTATGTATGCAAGTATGTATGCACGTATGTATGCAAGTATGTATGCACGTATGTATGCATGTATGTATGCACGTATGTATGCATGTATGTATGCACGTATGTACATGTATGTATGCACGTATGTACATGTATGTATGCACGTATGTACATGTATGTATGCACGTATGTACATGTATGTATGCACGTATGTACATGTATGTATGCACGTATGTACATGTATGTATGCACGTATGTACATGTATGTATGCACGTATGTACATGTATGTATGCACGTATGTACATGTATGTATGCACGTATGTACATGTATGTATGCACGTATGTACATGTATGTATGCACGTATGTACATGTATGTATGCACGTATGTATGCACGTATGTACATGTATGTATGCATGTATGCACGTATGTATGCACGTATGTATGCACGTATGTACATGTATGTATGCACGTATGTACATGTATGTATGCACGTATGTACATGTATGTATGTACATGTATGTATGCACGTATGTACATGTATGTATGCACGTATGTATGCACGTATGTATGCACGTATGTATGCACGTATGTATGCACGTATGTATGCACGTATGTATGCATGTATGTATGCACGTATGTATGCATGTATGTATGCACGTATGTACATGTATGTATGCACGTATGTACATGTATGTATGCACGTATGTACATGTATGTATGCACGTATGTACATGTATGTATGCACGTATGTACATGTATGTATGCACGTATGTACATGTATGTATGCACGTATGTATGCATGTATGTATGCACGTATGTACATGTATGTATGCACGTATGTACATGTATGTATGTATGTATGCATGTATGTACATGTATGTATGCATGTATGTACATGTATGTATGCATGTATGTACATGTATGTACATGTATGTATGCATGTATGTACATGTATGTATGTACATGTATGTACATGTATGTGTATGTATGTACATGTATGTGTATGTGTATGTATGTACATGTATGTGTATGTATGTACATGTATGTATGTATGTGTGTATGTATGTATGTATGTACATGTATGTATGTACATGTATGTATGTATGTATGTACATGTATGTATGTACATGTATGTATGTACATGTACGTATGTATGTACATGTATGTATGTACATGTATGTATGTACATGTATGTATGTACATGTATGTTTATGCATGTATGTATGCATGTATGTATGCATGTATATGCATGTATGTGTATGCATGTATGTATGCATGTATGTACATGTATGTATGCATGTATGTACATGTATGTATGCATGTATGTACATGTATGTATGTATGCATGTATGTATGTATGCATGTATGTACATGTATGCATGTATGTACATGTATGCATGTATGTACATGTATGCATGTATGTACATGTATGTATGCATGTATGTACATGTATGCATGTATGTACATGTATGCATGTATGTACATGTATGTATGCATGTGTGTACATGTATGTATGCATGTATGTACATGTATGTATGCATGTATGTACATGTATGCATGTATGTACATGTATGTATGCATGTATGTACATGTATGTATGCATGTATGTACATGTATGTATGCATGTATGTACATGTATGTATGCATGTATGTACATGTATGTATGCATGTATGTACATGTATGTACATGTATGTATGCATGTATGTATGCATGTATGTACAACAAGCAAACTGCAGCGAGTCCCTGTGGAATAGGCCTAGTCAGGTCTATGTTGCCGGTGCACAATCCCTCTGTGGGTCACCACTCCACACACGGTTCAATGTAGTAAATACGAAGGAGGCACTCAATTGGCTTCAAACTTGCGTTTTATCAAATCCCAGTAATACACGACATGTTTCGGGGCATATCCCCTTCATCAGGTGTACACCTGATGAAGGGGATATGCCCCGAAACATGTCGTGTATTACTGGGATTTGATAAAACGCAAGTTTGAAGCCAATTGAGTGCCTCCTTCGCATGCATGTATGTATGCATGTATGTACATGTATGTATGCATGTATGTATGCATGTATGTACATGTATATATGCATGTATGTATGCATGTATGTACATGTATGTATGCATGTATGTACATGTATGTATGCATGTATGTACATGTATGTATGTATGTATGTATGCATGTATGTACATGTATGTATGTATGCATGTATGTACATGTATGTACATGTATGTATGCATGTATGTACATGTATGTATGCATGTATGTACATGTATGTATGCATGTATGTATGTATGTATGTACATGTATGTATGCATGTATGTATGCATGTATGTATGCATGTATGTATGCATGTATGTACATGTATGTATGCATGTATGTATGCATGTATGTACGTATGTATGCATGTATGTATGCATGTATGTATGCATGCACGTATGTACATGTATGCATGCACGTATGTACATGTATGCATGCACGTATGTACATGTATGCATGCACGTATGTACATGTATGCATGCACGTATGTACATGTATGTATGCATGTATGTACATGTATGTATGCATGTATGTACATGTATGTATGCATGTATGTACATGTATGTATGTACATGTATGTATGTATGTACATGTATGTACATGTATGTATGCATGCACGTATGTACATGTATGCATGCACGTATGTACATGTATGCATGCACGTATGTACATGTATGTATGCATGTATGTGCATGTATGTATGTGTATGTATGCATGTATGTGCATGTATGTATGTACATGTATGTATGCATGTATGTATGTACATGTATGTATGCATGTATGTATGTACATGTATGTATGCATGTATGTATGTACATGTATGTATGCATGTATGTATGTACATGTATGTATGCATGTATGTATGTACATGTATGCATGTATGTACATGTATGCATGTATGTACATGTATGCATGTATGTACATGTATGCATGTATGTACATGTATGCATGTATGTACATGTATGCATGTATGTACATGTATGCATGTATGTACATGTATGTATGTATGTATGTATGTACATGTATGTATGTATGTATGTACATGTATGTATGTATGTACATGTATGTATGTATGTATGTATGTATGTACATGTATGTATGTATGTACATGTATGTATGTACATGTATGTATGTATGTATGTATGTACATGTATGTATGTACATGTATGTATGTATGTATGTATGTACATGTATGTATGTATGTATGTACATGTATGTACATGTATGTATGTACATGTATGTATGTACATGTATGTATGTACATGTATGTATGTACATGTATGTATGTACATGTATGTATGTACATGTATGTATGTACATGTATGTATGTATGTATGTACATGTATGTATGTATGTATGTACATGTATGTACATGTATGTATGTATGTACATGTATGTACATGTATGTATGTATGTACATGTATGTATGTACATGTATGTATATGAATGTATGTACATGTATGTATGCATGTACATGTATGTATGCATGTATGTATGCGTATGCATGTATGTACATGTATGTATGCATGTATGTATGCATGTATGTATGTATGCATGCATGTACATGTGTCACATGAGCCCTAGTGGCTGACCGCACTTAGCCTTCTAAACGGTGCCAGCGCACAGATCGTGCGAACTCTGGTCGCAGTCAATGCGCAGGAACCGTTAAGAATTAGCCGCAGACAACTCAGAAGGGAGCCTGTGAGACACGGGTAATTACAACGTCACCTACTGGTTCAGAGTAAACTGCCACCACCGCGGTTACTATGGGACCGTGGGGCCCACTAACTGACTGACTAATCCTGCGAATAAAATGGTTAAACACACGATATTCTGTCTAGCCAACAACAAACAAACAGTAGCGTATCTTCAGAGACCCGGGATCATTTCTGTGTGTGCTGATAAGCAGGGTAGCGAAACAGTGAATGACTTGGGGAAAGTCGTTTATTCACGCAATATAAATAATTAATATATACAGACAATTATGAAAATCAACAATTATTAAAACAGTAATAGCCAGTATGAAAAATAAAAGAAGGGAGAAAAATACTTAGTTCCTGGAAAGATGTCCTTTTTGTGGGAAAAATCAGTTCTGGATTTCAATCAAAGTTCAGAGTTCAGACCAGGTGGATGCCAGCATATCCTCAAGCTGGCATCTCATGAGTTCAAGATGTTTCAGTGTGGAGGACACTGAGTTTGGGTCCTCAGCGATTCTTATGCCCCTGCTTCAGTAGGAGGGAGTGAGGGCGGGGAGCCATACACCCCCTTAGAAGATGAGATGAGCCCTCCCCTTATCCTGGGGGCTAGAAATCATATCTACCCATATATGGGCTCTATCTCACAGAACCGTACAGGTCAGGGCAGATTTATTAACATTTTCAGGTCTGTCTCCATTTACCCAGCGCCCTGATACCAGACATGAGGGGTGGGACCCCTGTGGTATCATCAGGGCCTTTTCAAACTGCCTAACTGGCAGTCCTTACCTCAGAATGTTCTGAAACTTCCTCAGAACCAGTACCGGGGCTCATGCTACACTTCCCCCACGTTTGGCGAAGCTGCCATCTCAGGAACCCCAGAAATATGACAGATCTGGGAAGTTATGGATTTGCTATGAGACTCAGGTTATTCCCAGGCAAAGGCTCTTTGAAGTTTGGAGCAGCCAGCGAGGTGTCGCCTCCCCTGCTGGGAATGAGCCAGTGGGTCTGGCTTTTAGCCCAACTAGATTGCTCCTGCCATGGTGCTTGTCACCTTATACCTGATGGATGGGCCATCAGCACAGCTTGAAGCCAGGGACTCTCTGGGGCAGATTAGGCTCAGGCTCATTAGCATATCAAAAGAGCCATCCAGCCTTTTAGGATGGTGCTCTCTTTGCTAAGAAAAGGACTTCAGCTGTCCCTACACACTCAACCCAGATTGTACCGTTTTGAAGCGCAATCGATGCAGGAATCGAGTGCGATCGTCCTTTTCTTCACGGGCGGTTCCAGGACGCGCCTGCGTCCCCGCAATCGTCCGTGACAACATGTATGTATGCATGCATGTACATGTATGTATGCATGCATGTACATGTATGTATGCATGCATGTACATGTATGTATGCATGCATGTACATGTATGTATGCATGCATGTACATGTATGTATGCATGCATGTACATGTATGCATGCATGCATGTACATGTATGCATGCATGTACATGTATGCATGCATGCATGTACATGTATGCATGCATGTATGTACATGTATGTATGCATGCATGTATGTACATGTATGTATGCATGCATGTATGTACATGTATGTATGCATGCATGTATGTACATGTATGTATGCATGCATGTATGTATGCATGCATGTATGTATGCATGTATGTATGCATGTATGTATGCATGTATGTACATGTATGTATGCATGAATGTACATGTATGTATGCATGAATGTACATGTATGTATGCATGAATGTACATGTATGTATGCATGAATGTACATGCATGTATGCATGTATGTGCATGTATGCATGTATGTACATGTATGTATGCATGTATGTACATGTATGTATGCATGTATGTACATGTATGTATGCATGTATGTACATGTATGTATGCATGTATGTACATGTATGTATGCATGTATGTACATGTATGTATGTATGTATGTATGTATGTATGTATGTACATGTATGTATGCATGTATGTACATGTATGTATGCATGTATGTACATGTATGTATGCATGTATGTACATGTATGTATGTATGTACATGTATGTATGCATGTATGTACATGTATGTACATGTAAGTATGCTTGTATGTATGCATGTATGTACATGTATGTATGCATGTATGTACATGTATGTATGCATGTATGTACATGTATGTATGCATGTATGTACATGTATGCATGTATGTACATGTATGCATGTATGTACATGTATGCATGTATGTACATGTATGCATGTATGTACATTTATGCATGTATGTACATGTATGCATGTATGTACATGTATGCATGTATGTACATGTATGCATGTATGTACATGTATGCATGTATGTACATGTATGTACATGTATGCATGTATGTATGTACATGTATGTATGCACGTATGTACATGTATGTATGCACGTATGTACATGTATGTATGCACGTATGTACATGTATGTATGCACGTATGTACATGTATGTATGCACGTATGTATGCATGTATGTATGCACGTATGTACATGTATGTATGCACGTATGTACATGTATGTATGTATGTATGCATGTATGTACATGTATGTATGCATGTATGTACATGTATGTATGCATGTATGTACATGTATGTACATGTATGTATGCATGTATGTACATGTATGTATGTACATGTATGTACATGTATGTGTATGTATGTACATGTATGTGTATGTGTATGTATGTACATGTATGTGTATGTATGTACATGTATGTATGTATGTGTGTATGTATGTATGTATGTACATGTATGTATGTACATGTATGTATGTATGTATGTATGTATGTATGTATGTACATGTATGTATGTACATGTATGTATGTACATGTACGTATGTATGTATGTACGTATGTATGTACATGTATGTATGTACATGTATGTATGTACATGTATGTATGTACATGTATGTTTATGCATGTATGTATGCATGTATATGCATGTATGTATGCATGTATATGCATGTATGTGTATGCATGTATGTATGCATGTATGTACATGTATGTATGCATGTATGTACATGTATGTATGCATGTATGTACATGTATGTATGTATGCATGTATGTATGTATGCATGTATGTACATGTATGCATGTATGTACATGTATGCATGTATGTACATGTATGTATGCATGTATGTACATGTATGCATGTATGTACATGTATGCATGTATGTACATGTATGTATGCATGTGTACATGTATGTATGCATGTATGTACATGTATGTATGCATGTATGTACATGTATGTATGCATGTATGTACATGTATGTATGCATGTATGTACATGTATGTATGCATGTATGTACATGTATGTATGCATGTATGTACATGTATGTATGCATGTATGTACATGTATGTATGCATGTATGTACATGTATGTACATGTATGTATGCATGTATGTATGCATGTATGTACAACAAGCAAACTGCAGCGAGTCCCTGTGGAATAGGCCTAGTCAGGTCTATGTTGCCGGTGCACAATCCCTCTGTGGGTCACCACTCCACACACGGTTCAATGTAGTAAATACGAAGGAGGCACTCAATTGGCTTCAAACTTGCGTTTTATCAAATCCCAGTAATACACGACATGTTTCGGGGCATATCCCCTTCATCAGGTGTACACCTGATGAAGGGGATATGCCCCGAAACATGTCGTGTATTACTGGGATTTGATAAAACGCAAGTTTGAAGCCAATTGAGTGCCTCCTTCGCATGCATGTATGTATGCATGTATGTACATGTATGTATGCATGTATGTATGCATGTATGTACATGTATATATGCATGTATGTATGCATGTATGTACATGTATGTATGCATGTATGTACATGTATGTATGCATGTATGTACATGTATGTATGTATGTATGTATGCATGTATGTACATGTATGTATGTATGCATGTATGTACATGTATGTACATGTATGTACATGTATGTATGCATGTATGTACATGTATGTATGCATGTATGTATGTATGTATGCATGTATGTATGCATGTATGTACATGTATGTATGCATGTATGTATGCATGTATGTATGCATGTATGTATGCATGTATGTACATGTATGTATGCATGTATGTATGCATGTATGTACGTATGTATGCATGTATGTATGCATGTATGTATGCATGCACGTATGTACATGTATGCATGCACGTATGTACATGTATGCATGCACGTATGTACATGTATGCATGCACGTATGTACATGTATGCATGCACGTATGTACATGTATGTATGCATGTATGTACATGTATGTATGCATGTATGTACATGTATGTATGCATGTATGTACATGTATGTATGTACATGTATGTATGTATGTACATGTATGTACATGTATGTATGCATGCACGTATGTACATGTATGCATGCACGTATGTACATGTATGCATGCACGTATGTACATGTATGTATGCATGTATGTGCATGTATGTATGTGTATGTATGCATGTATGTGCATGTATGTATGTACATGTATGTATGCATGTATGTATGTACATGTATGTATGCATGTATGTATGTACATGTATGTATGCATGTATGTATGTACATGTATGTATGCATGTATGTATGTACATGTATGTATGCATGTATGTATGTACATGTATGCATGTATGTACATGTATGCATGTATGTACATGTATGCATGTATGTACATGTATGCATGTATGTACATGTATGCATGTATGTACATGTATGCATGTATGTACATGTATGCATGTATGTACATGTATGCATGTATGTACATGTATGTATGTATGTATGTATGTACATGTATGTATGTATGTACATGTATGTATGTATGTATGTATGTATGTACATGTATGTATGTATGTACATGTATGTATGTACATGTATGTATGTATGTATGTATGTACATGTATGTATGTATGTATGTACATGTATGTACATGTATGTATGTACATGTATGTATGTACATGTATGTATGTACATGTATGTATGTACATGTATGTATGTACATGTATGTATGTACATGTATGTATGTACATGTATGTATGTACATGTATGTATGTACATGTATGTATGTACATGTATGTATGTACATGTATGTATGTACATGTATGTATGTACATGTATGTATGTATGTATGTACATGTATGTACATGTATGTATGTATGTACATGTATGTACATGTATGTATGTATGTACATGTATGTATGTACATGTATGTATGTACATGTATGTATATGAATGTATGTACATGTATGTATGCATGTACATGTATGTATGCATGTATGTATGCGTATTCATGTATGTACATGTATGTATGCATGTATGTATGCATGTATGTATGTATGCATGCATGTACATGTGTCACATGAGCCCTAGTGGCTGACCGCACTTAGCCTTCTAAACGGTGCCAGCGCACAGATCGTGCGAACTCTGGTCGCAGTCAATGCGCAGGAACCGTTAAGAATTAGCCGCAGACAACTCAGAAGGGAGCCTGTGAGACACGGGTAATTACAACGTCACCTACTGGTTCAGAGTAAACTGCCACCACCGCGGTTACTATGGGACCGTGGGGCCCACTAACTGACTGACTAATCCTGCGAATAAAATGGTTAAACACACGATATTCTGTCTAGCCAACAACAAACAAACAGTAGCGTATCTTCAGAGACCCGGGATCATTTCTGTGTGTGCTGATAAGCAGGGTAGCGAAACAGTGAATGACTTGGGGAAAGTCGTTTATTCACGCAATATAAATAATTAATATATACAGACAATTATGAAAATCAACAATTATTAAAACAGTAATAGCCAGTATGAAAAATAAAAGAAGGGAGAAAAATACTTAGTTCCTGGAAAGATGTCCTTTTTGTGGGAAAAATCAGTTCTGGATTTCAATCAAAGTTCAGAGTTCAGACCAGGTGGATGCCAGCATATCCTTAAGCTGGCATCTCATGAGTTCAAGATGTTTCAGTGTGGAGGACACTGAGTTTGGGTCCTCAGCGATTCTTATGCCCCTGCTTCAGTAGGAGGGAGTGAGGGCGGGGAGCCATACACCCCCTTAGAAGATGAGATGAGCCCTCCCCTTATCCTGGGGGCTAGAAATCATATCTACCCATATATGGGCTCTATCTCACAGAACCGTACAGGTCAGGGCAGATTTATTAACATTTTCAGGTCTGTCTCCATTTACCCAGCGCCCTGATACCAGACATGAGGGGTGGGACCCCTGTGGTATCATCAGGGCCTTTTCAAACTGCCTAACTGGCAGTCCTTACCTCAGAATGTTCTGAAACTTCCTCAGAACCAGTACCGGGGCTCATGCTACACTTCCCCCACGTTTGGCGAAGCTGCCATCTCAGGAACCCCAGAAATATGACAGATCTGGGAAGTTATGGATTTGCTATGAGACTCAGGTTATTCCCAGGCAAAGGCTCTTTGAAGTTTGGAGCAGCCAGCGAGGTGTCGCCTCCCCTGCTGGGAATGAGCCAGTGGGTCTGGCTTTTAGCCCAACTAGATTGCTCCTGCCATGGTGCTTGTCACCTTATACCTGATGGATGGGCCATCAGCACAGCTTGAAGCCAGGGACTCTCTGGGGCAGATTAGGCTCAGGCTCATTAGCATATCAAAAGAGCCATCCAGCCTTTTAGGATGGTGCTCTCTTTGCTAAGAAAAGGACTTCAGCTGTCCCTACACACTCAACCCAGATTGTACCGTTTTGAAGCGCAATCGATGCAGGAATCGAGTGCGATCGTCCTTTTCTTCACGGGCGGTTCCAGGACGCGCCTGCGTCCCCGCAATCGTCCGTGACAACATGTATGTATGCATGCATGTACATGTATGTATGCATGCATGTACATGTATGTATGCATGCATGTACATGTATGTATGCATGCATGTACATGTATGTATGCATGCATGTACATGTATGCATGCATGTACATGTATGCATGCATGCATGTACATGTATGCATGCATGTATGTACATGTATGTATGCATGTATGTACATGTATGTATGCATGCATGTATGTATGCATGCATGTATGTACATGTATGTATGCATGCATGTATGTACATGTATGTATGCATGCATGTATGTACATGTATGTATGCATGCATGTATGTATGCATGCATGTATGTATGCATGTATGTATGCATGTATGTATGCATGTATGTACATGTATGTATGCATGAATGTACATGTATGTATGCATGAATGTACATGTATGTATGCATGAATGTACATGTATGTATGCATGAATGTACATGCATGTATGCATGTATGTGCATGTATGCATGTATGTACATGTATGTATGCATGTATGTACATGTATGTACATGTATGTATGCATGTATGTACATGTATGTATGTACATGTATGTATGTATGTATGTATGTATGTACATGTATGTATGCATGTATGTACATGTATGTATGCATGTATGTACATGTATGTATGTATGTACATGTATGTATGCATGTATGTACATGTATGTACATGTAAGTATGCTTGTATGTATGCGTGTATGTACATGTATGTATGCATGTATGTACATGTATGTATGCATGTATGTACATGTATGTACATGTATGTATGTATGCATGCATGTACGTACATGTATGTACATGTATGCATGCATGTATGTACATGTATGCATGCATGTATGTACATGTATGCATGCATGTATGTACATGTATGTATGTATGTATACATGTATTTATGCATGTATGTACATGTATTTATGCATGTATGTACATGTATGTATGCATGTATGTATGCACGTATGTATGCATGTATGTATGCACGTATGTATGCATGTATGTATGCACGTATGTATGCATGTATGTATGCACGTATGTATGCATGTATGTATGCACATGTATGTATGCACGTATGTACATGTATGTATGCACGTATGTACATGTATGTATGCACGTATGTATGCACGTATGTACATGTATGTATGCACGTATGTACATGTATGTATGCACGTATGTACATGTATGTATGCACGTATGTACATGTATGTATGCACGTATGTACATGTATGTATGCACGTATGTATGCATGTATGTACATGTATGTATGCATGTATGTACATGTATGTATGCATGTATGTACATGTATGTATGCATGTATGTACATGTATGTATGCATGTATGTACATGTATGTATGCATGTATGTACATGTATGTATGCATGTATGTACATGTATGTATGCATGTATGTACATGTATGTATGCATGTATGTACATGTATGTATGCATGTATGTACATGTATGTATGCATGTATGTACATGTATGTATGCATGTATGTACATGTATGTATGCATGTATGTACATGTATGTATGCATGTATGTACATGTATGTATGCATGTATGTACATGTATGTATGCATGTATGTACATGTATGTATGCATGTATGTACATGTATGTATGCATGTATGTACATGTATGTATGCATGTATGTACATGTATGTATGTATGCATGTATGTATGCATGTATGTACATGTATGTATGCATGTATGTACATGTATGTATGCATGTATGTACATGTATGTATGTATGCATGTATGTACATGTATGTATGCATGTATGTACATGTATGTATGTACATGTATGTATGCATGTATGTACATGTATGTATGTATGTATGTATGCATGTATGTACATGCATGTATGTACATGTATGTATGTATGCATGTATGTACATGTATGTATGCATGTATGTACATGTATGTATGCATGTATGTACATGTATGTATGCATGTATGTATGCACGTATGTACATGTATGTATGCACGTATGTACATGTATGTATGCACGTATGTACATGTATGTATGCACGTATGTACATGTATGTATGCACGTATGTATGCATGTATGTATGTATGCACGTAAGTACACGTATGTATGCACGTATGTACACGTATGTACATGTATGTATGTATGCACGTATGTACACGTATGTACATGTATGTATGCATGTATGTACATGTATGTATGCATGTATGTACATGTATGTATGCATGTATGTACATGTATGTATGCATGTATGTACATGTATGTATGCATGTATGTACATGTATGTATGCATGTATGTACATGTATGTATGCATGTATGTACATGTATGTATGCATGTATGTACATGTATGTATGCATGTATGTACATGTATGTATGCATGTATGTACATGTATGTATGCATGTATGTACATGTATGTATGCATGTATGTACATGTATGTATGCATGTATGTACATGTATGTATGCATGTATGTACATGTATGTATGCATGTATGTACATGTATGTATGCATGTATGTACATGTATGTATGCATGTATGTACATGTATGTACATGTATGTATGTACATGTATGTATGCATGTATGTACATGTACATGTATGTATGTATGTATGTATGCATGTATGTACATGTATGTATGTATGCATGTACATGTATGTATGTATGCATGTATGTACATGTATGTATGCATGTATGTACATGTATGTATGCATGTATGTATGCACGTATGTATGCATGTATGTATGCACGTATGTACATGTATGTATGCACGTATGTACATGTATGTATGCACGTATGTACATGTATGTATGCACGTATGTACATGTATGTATGCACGTATGTATGCATGTATGTATGTATGCACGTAAGTACACGTATGTATGCACGTATGTACACGTATGTACATGTATGTATGCACGTATGTACATGTATGTATGCACGTATGTACATGTATGTATGCACGTATGTACGTGTATGTATGCACGTATGTACGTGTATGTATGCACGTATGTACGTGTATGTATGCACGTATGTACGTGTATGTATGCACGTATGTACGTGTATGTATGCACGTATGTACGTGTATGTATGCACGTATGTACGTGTATGTATGCACGTATGTACGTGTATGTATGCACGTATGTACGTGTATGTATGCACGTATGTACGTGTATGTATGCACGTATGTATGCAAGTATGTATGCACGTATGTATGCAAGTATGTATGCACGTATGTATGCATGTATGTATGCACGTATGTATGCATGTATGTATGCACGTATGTATGCATGTATGTATGCACGTATGTACATGTATGTATGCACGTATGTACATGTATGTATGCACGTATGTACATGTATGTATGCACGTATGTACATGTGTGTATGCACGTATGTACATGTGTGTATGCACGTATGTAAATGTATGTATGTATGTATGTATGTATGCATGTATGTACATGTATGTATGCATGTATATACATGTATGTATGTATGTATGTATGTACATGTATGTATGTATGTACATGTATGTATGTATGTACATGTATGTATGTACATGTATGTACGTACATGTATGTACGTGTATGTATGTGTATGTATGTACATGTATGTATGTACATGTATGTGTATGCATGTATGTATGCATGTATATGCATGTATGTGTATGCATGTATGTATGCATGTATGTACATGTATGTATGCATGTATGTACATGTATGTATGTATGCATGTATGTACATGTATGTATGTATGCATGTATGTATGTACATGTATGTATGCATGTATGTATGCATGTATGTACATGTATGTATGCACGTATGTATGCACGTATGTACATGTATGTATGCATGTATGTACATGTATGTATGCACGTATGTACATGTATGTATGCACGTATGTACATGTATGTATGCACGTATGTACATGTATGTATGCACGTATGTACATGTATGTATGCACGTATGTACATGTATGTATGCACGTATGTACATGTATGTATGCACGTATGTACATGTATGTATGCACGTATGTACATGTATGTATGCACGTATGTACATGTATGTATGCACGTATGTACATGTATGTATGCACGTATGTATGTATGCACGTATGTACATGTATGTATGCACGTATGTACATGTATGTATGCACGTATGTACATGTATGTATGCACGTATGTACTTGTATGTATGCACGTATGTACTTGTATGTATGCACGTATGTACGTGTATGTATGCACGTATGTACGTGTATGTATGCACGTATGTACGTGTATGTATGCACGTATGTACGTGTATGTATGCACGTATGTACGTGTATGTATGCACGTATGTACGTGTATGTATGCACGTATGTACGTGTATGTATGCACGTATGTACGTGTATGTATGCACGTATGTACGTGTATGTATGCACGTATGTACGTGTATGTATGCACGTATGTACGTGTATGTATGCACGTATGTACGTGTATGTATGCACGTATGTACGTGTATGTATGCACGTATGTACGTGTATGTATGCACGTATGTACGTGTATGTATGCACGTATGTACGTGTATGTATGCACGTATGTACGTGTATGTATGCACGTATGTACATGTATGTATGCACGTATGTACATGTATGTATGCACGTATGTACATGTATGTATGCACGTATGTACATGTATGTATGCACGTATGTACATGTATGTATGTATGTATGTATGCATGTATATACATGTATGTATGTATGTACATGTATGTATGTATGTACATGTATGTGTATGTATGTATGCACGTATGTACATGTATGTATGCACGTATGTACATGTATGTATGCACGTATGTACATGTATGTATGCACGTATGTACATGTATGTATGCACGTATGTACATGTATGTATGCACGTATGTACATGTATGTATGCACGTATGTACATGTATGTATGCACGTATGTACATGTATGTATGCACGTATGTACATGTATGTATGCACGTATGTACATGTATGTATGCACGTATGTACATGTATGTATGCACGTATGTACATGTATGTATGCACGTATGTATGTATGCACGTATGTATGTATGCACGTATGCACGTATGTACATGTATGTATGCACGTATGTACATGTATGTATGCACGTATGTACGTGTATGTATGCACGTATGTACGTGTATGTATGCACGTATGTACGTGTATGTATGCACGTATGTACGTGTATGTATGCACGTATGTACGTGTATGTATGCACGTATGTACGTGTATGTATGCACGTATGTACGTGTATGTATGCACGTATGTACGTGTATGTATGCACGTATGTACGTGTATGTATGCACGTATGTATGCATGTATGTATGCACGTATGTACATGTATGCACGTATGTACATGTATGTATGCACGTATGTACATGTATGTATGCACGTATGTACATGTATGTATGCACGTATGTACATGTATGTATGCACGTATGTACATGTATGTATGCACGTATGTACATGTATATACATGTATGTATGTATGTACATGTATGTATGTATGTATGTACATGTATGTGTATGTATGTATGTACATGTATGTACATGTATGTATGTATGTATGTACATGTATGTATGTATGTATGTACATTTATGTATGTATGTATGTACATTTATGTATGTATGTATGTACATGTATGTATGTATGTATGTACATGTATGTATGTATGTACATGTATGTACATGTATGTATGTATGTACATGTATGTATGTATGTACATGTATGTATGTACATGTATGTATGTACATGTATGTATGTATGTACATGTATGTATGTATGTATGTATGTACATGTATGTATGTACATGCATGTGTATGCATGTATGTATGCATGTATATGCATGTATGTGTATGCATGTATGTATGCATGTATGTACATGTATGTACATGTATGTATGCATGTATGTACATGTATGTATGCATGTATGTACATGTATGTATGCATGTATGTATGCATGTATGTATGCATGTATGTATGTATGTATGCATGTATGTACATGTATGTATGTATGTACATGTATGTATGTATGTACATGTATGTATGTATGTACATGTATGTATGTGTATGTATGTATGTACATGTATGTATGTGTATGTATGTATGTACATGTATGTATGTGTATGTATGTATGTACATGTATGTATGTATGTACATGTATGTATGTATGTACATGTATGTATGTATGTACATGTATGTATGTATGTACATGTATGTATGTATGTATGTACATGTATGTATGTATGTACATGTATGTATGTATGTACATGTATGTATGTATGTACATGTATGTATGTATGTACATGTATGTATGTATGTACATGTATGTATGTATGTACATGTATGTATGTATGTACATGTATGTATGTATGTACATGTATGTATGTACATGTATGTATGTACATGTATGTATGTACATGTATGTATGTACATGTATGTATGTACATGTATGTATGTACATGTATGTATGTACATGTATGTATGTATGTATGTACATGTATGTATGCATGTATATGCATGTATGTGTATGCATGTATGTATGCATGTATGTACATGTATGTATGCATGTATGTACATGTATGTATGTATGCATGTATGCATGTATGTATGTATGCATGTATGTACATGTATGTATGCATGTATGTACATGTATGTATGCATGTATGTACATGTATGTATGCATGTATGTATGCATGTATGTACATGTATGTATGCATGTATGTATGCATGTATGTACATGTATGTATGCATGTATGTATGCATGTATGTACATGTATGTATGCATGTATGTATGCATGTATGTACATGTATGTATGTATGTATGTATGTATGTATGTACATGTATGTATGTATGTACATGTATGTATGTGTATGTATGTATGTACATGTATGTATGTACATGTATGTATGTATGTATGTACATGTATGTATGCATGTATGTATGTATGCATGTATGTACATGTATGTATGTATGTATGCATGTATGTACATGTATGTATGTATGCATGTATGTACATGTATGTATGTATGCATGTATGTACATGTATGTATGTATGCATGTATGCATGTATGTACATGTATGTATGTATGTATGCATGTATGTACATGTATGTATGTATGCATGTATGTACATGTATGTATGTATGCATGTATGTACATGTATGTATGTATGCATGTATGTACATGTATGTATGTATGCATGTACGTACATGTATGTATGTATGTATGCATGTATGTACATGTATGTATGTATGCATGTATGTACATGTATGTATGTATGCATGTATGTACATGTATGTACATGTATGCATGTATGCATGTATGTACATGTATGCATGTATGTACATGTATGTATGTATGTACATGTATGTATGTATGTATGTATGTACATGTATGTATGTATGTATGTACATGTATGTATGTATGTACATGTATGTACATGTATGTATGTATGTACATGTATGTATGTATGTATGTACATGTATGTATGTATGTATGTATGTACATGTATGTATGTATGTACATGTATGTATGTACATGTATGTATGTACATGTATGTATGTACATGTATGTATGTACATGTATGTATGTACATGTATGTACATGTATGTATGTATGTATGTATGTATATGTATGTACATGTATGTGTATGTATGCATGTATATGCATGTATGTATGCATGTATATGCATGTATGTGTGCATGTATGTATGCATGTATGTACATGTATGTATGCATGTATGTACATGTATGTATGCATGTATGTATGTATGCATGTATGTATGTATGCATGTATGTACATGTATGTACATGTATGTATGCATGTATGTATGCATGTATGTATGCATGTATGTATGCATGTATGAATGCATGTACATGTATGTATGCATGTATGTATGCATGTATGTACATGTATGTATGCATGTATGTACATGTATGTATGCATGTATGTACATGTATGTATGCATGTATGTACATGTATGTATGCATGTATGTACATGTATGTATGCATGTATGTACATGTATGTATGCATGTATGTACATGTATGTATGCATGTATGTACATGTATGTATGCATGTATGTACATGTATTTATGCATGTATGTACATGTATGTATGCATGTATGTACATGTGTGTATGCATGTATGTACATGTATGTATGCATGTATGTACATGTATGTATGCATGTATGTACATGTATGTATGCATGTATGTATGCACGTGTATGCATGTATGTATGCACGTGTATGCATGTATGTATGCACGTGTATGCATGTATGTATGCACGTATGTACATGTATGTATGCACGTATGTACATGTATGTATGCACGCATGTACATGTATGTATGCACGTATGTACATGTATGTATGCACGTATGTACATGTATGTATGCACGTATGTACATGTATGTATGCACGTATGTACATGTATGTATGCACGTATGTACATGTATGTATGCACGTATGTACATGTATGTATGTGCACGTATGTACATGTATGTATGTACATGTATGTATGCACGTATGTACATGTATGTATGCACGTATGTATGCATGTATGTATGCACGTATGTATGCACGTATGTATGCACGTATGTATGCACGTATGTACATGTATGTATGCACGTATGTACATGTATGTATGCACGTATGTACATGTATGTATGTATGCACGTATGTATGCATGTATGTATGCACGTATGTATGCATGTATGTATGCACGTATGTATGCATGTATGTATGCACGTATGTACATGTATGTATGCACGTATGTACATGTATGTATGCACGTATGTACATGTATGTATGCACGTATGTACATGTATGTATGCACGTATGTACATGTATGTATGCACGTATGTACATGTATGTATGCACGTATGTACATGTATGTATGCACGTATGTACATGTATGTATGCACGTATGTACATGTATGTATGCACGTATGTATGCATGTATGCACGTATGTATGCATGTATGTACGTATGTATGCATGTATGTACATGTATGTATGCATGTATGTGCATGTATGTATGCATGTATGTACATGTATGTATGCATGTATGTACATGTATGTATGCATGTATGTACATGTATGTATGCATGTATGTACATGTATGTATGCATGTATGTACATGTATGTATGCATGTATGTACATGTATGTATGCATGTATGTACATGTATGTATGCATGTATGTACATGTATGTATGCATGTATGTACATGTATGTACATGTATGTATGCATGTATGTACATGTATGTATGCATGTATGTACATGTATGTATGCATGTATGTACATGTATGTATGCATGTATGTACATGTATGTATGCATGTATGTACATGTATGTATGCATGTATGTACATGTATGTATGCATGTATGTACATGTATGTATGCATGTATGTACATGTATGTATGCATGTATGTACATGTATGTATGCATGTATGTACATGTATGTATGTACATGTATGTACATGTATGTATGTACATGTATGTACATGTATGTATGTATGTATGTATGTATGCATGTATGTACATGCATGTATGTACATGTATGTATGTATGCATGTATGTACATGTATGTATGCATGTATGTACATGTATGTATGCATGTATGTATGCACGTATGTACATGTATGTATGCACGTATGTACATGTATGTATGCACGTATGTACATGTATGTATGCACGTATGTATGCATGTATGTATGTATGCACGTAAGTACACGTATGTATGCACGTATGTACACGTATGTACATGTATGTATGCACGTATGTACACGTATGTACATGTATGTATGCATGTATGTACATGTATGTATGCATGTATGTACATGTATGTATGCATGTATGTACATGTATGTATGCATGTATGTACATGTATGTATGTATGCATGTATGTACATGTATGTATGCATGTATGTACATGTATGTATGCATGTATGTACATGTATGTATGCATGTATGTACATGTATGTATGTATGCACGTATGTATGCACGTATGTATGCACGTATGTATGCACGTATGTACATGTATGTATGCACGTATGTACATGTATGTATGCACGTATGTACATGTATGTATGTATGCACGTATGTATGCATGTATGTATGCACGTATGTATGCATGTATGTATGCACGTATGTATGCATGTATGTATGCACGTATGTACATGTATGTATGCACGTATGTACATGTATGTATGCACGTATGTACATGTATGTATGCACGTATGTACATGTATGTATGCACGTATGTACATGTATGTATGCACGTATGTACATGTATGTATGCACGTATGTACATGTATGTATGCACGTATGTACATGTATGTATGCACGTATGTACATGTATGTATGCACGTATGTACATGTATGTATGCACGTATGTACATGTATGTATGCACGTATGTACATGTATGTATGCACGTATGTATGCATGTATGTACATGTATGTATGCATGTATGTACATGTATGTATGCATGTATGTACATGTATGTATGCATGTATGTACATGTATGTATGCATGTATGTACATGTATGTATGCATGTATGTACATGTATGTATGCATGTATGTACATGTATGTATGCATGTATGTACATGTATGTATGCATGTATGTACATGTATGTATGCATGTATGTACATGTATGTATGCATGTATGTACATGTATGTATGCATGTATGTACATGTATGTATGCATGTATGTACATGTATGTATGCATGTATGTACATGTATGTATGCATGTATGTACATGTATGTATGCATGTATGTACATGTATGTATGCATGTATGTACATGTATGTATGCATGTATGTACATGTATGTATGTACATGTATGTACATGTATGTATGTACATGTATGTACATGTATGTATGTATGTATGTATGTATGCATGTATGTACATGCATGTATGTACATGTATGTATGTATGCATGTATGTACATGTATGTATGCATGTATGTACATGTATGTATGCATGTATGTATGCACGTATGTACATGTATGTATGCACGTATGTACATGTATGTATGCACGTATGTACATGTATGTATGCACGTATGTATGCATGTATGTATGTATGCACGTAAGTACACGTATGTATGCACGTATGTACACGTATGTACATGTATGTATGCACGTATGTACACGTATGTACATGTATGTATGCATGTATGTACATGTATGTATGCATGTATGTACATGTATGTATGCTTGTATGTACATGTATGTATGCATGTATGTACATGTATGTATGTATGCATGTATGTACATGTATGTATGCATGTATGTACATGTATGTATGCATGTATGTACATGTATGTATGCATGTATGTACATGTATGTATGCATGTATGTACATGTATGTATGCATGTATGTACATGTATGTATGCATGTATGTACATGTATGTATGCATGTATGTACATGTATGTATGCATGTATGTACATGTATGTATGCATGTATGTACATGTATGTATGCATGTATGTACATGTATGTATGCATGTATGTATGCATGTATGTACATGTATGTATGCATGTATGTACATGTATGTATGTATGTATGCATGTATGTACATGTATGTATGCATGTATGTACATGTATGTATGCATGTATGTACATGTATGTATGCATGTATGTACATGTATGTATGCATGTATGTACATGTATGTATGCATGTATGTACATGTATGTATGTATGCATGTATGTACATGTATGTATGCATGTATGTACATGTATGTATGCATGTATGTACATGTATGTATGCATGTATGTACATGTATGTATGCACGTATGTACATGTATGTATGCACGTATGTACATGTATGCATGCACGTATGTACATGTATGTATGC
Source organism: Hyperolius riggenbachi (assembly GCF_040937935.1). Classification (NCBI taxonomy): domain Eukaryota; kingdom Metazoa; phylum Chordata; class Amphibia; order Anura; family Hyperoliidae; genus Hyperolius; species Hyperolius riggenbachi. Next base: position 277,600 of record NW_027152380.1, read on the forward strand.
ACGTATGTACATGTATGTATGCACGTATGTATGCATGTATGTATGCACGTATGTACATGTGTGTATGCACGTATGTAAATGTATGTATGTATGTATGTATGCATGTATGTACATGTATGTATGCATGTATATACATGTATGTATGTATGTATGTATGTATGTACATGTATGTATGTATGTACATGTATGTATGTATGTACATGTATGTATGTACATGTATGTATGTACATGTATGTATGTACATGTATGTATGTACATGTATGTACGTGTATGTATGTGTATGTATGTATGTACATGTATGTATGTACATGTATGTGTATGCATGTATGTATGCATGTATATGCATGTATGTGTATGCATGTATGTATGCATGTATGTACATGTATGTATGCATGTATGTACATGTATGTATGTATGCATGTATGTACATGTATGTATGTATGCATGTATGTATGTACATGTATGTATGCATGTATGTACATGTATGTATGCACGTATGTATGCACGTATGTACATGTATGTATGCATGTATGTACATGTATGTATGCACGTATGTACATGTATGTATGCACGTATGTACATGTATGTATGCACGTATGTACATGTATGTATGCACGTATGTACATGTATGTATGCACGTATGTACATGTATGTATGCACGTATGTACATGTATGTATGCACGTATGTATGTATGCACGTATGTACATGTATGTATGCACGTATGTACGTATGTACATGTATGTATGCACGTATGTACATGTATGTATGCACGTATGTACATGTATGTATGCACGTATGTATGCATGTATGTATGTATGCACGTAAGTACACGTATGTATGCACGTATGTACACGTATGTACATGTATGTATGCGCGTATGTACACGTATGTACATGTATGTATGCATGTATGTACATGTATGTATGCATGTATGTACATGTATGTATGCATGTATGTACATGTATGTATGCATGTATGTACATGTATGTATGTATGCATGTATGTACATGTATGTATGCATGTATGTACATGTATGTATGCATGTATGTACATGTATGTATGCATGTATGTACATGTATGTATGCATGTATGTACATGTATGTATGCATGTATGTACATGTATGTATGCATGTATGTACATGTATGTATGCATGTATGTACATGTATGTATGCATGTATGTACATGTATGTATGCATGTATGTACATGTATGTATGCATGTATGTACATGTATGTATGCATGTATGTACATGTATGTATGCATGTATGTACATGTATGTATGTACATGTATGTATGCATGTATGTACATGTATGTATGTATGTATGTATGCATGTATGTACATGCATGTATGTACATGTATGTATGTATGCATGTATGTACATGTATGTATGCATGTATGTACATGTAAGTATGCATGTATGTATGCACGTATGTACATGTATGTATGCACGTATGTACATGTATGTATGCACGTATGTACATGTATGTATGCACGTATGTACATGTATGTATGCACGTATGTATGCATGTATGTATGTATGCACGTAAGTACACGTATGTATGCACGTATGTACACGTATGTACATGTATGTATGCACGTATGTACATGTATGTATGCACGTATGTACATGTATGTATGCACGTATGTACATGTATGTATGCACGTATGTACATGTATGTATGCACGTATGTACATGTATGTATGCACGTATGTACATGTATGTATGCACGTATGTACATGTATGTATGCACGTATGTACGTGTATGTATGCACGTATGTACGTGTATGTATGCACGTATGTACGTGTATGTATGCACGTATGTACGTGTATGTATGCACGTATGTACGTGTATGTATGCACGTATGTACGTGTATGTATGCACGTATGTACGTGTATGTATGCACGTATGTACGTGTATGTATGCACGTATGTACGTGTATGTATGCACGTATGTACGTGTATGTATGCACGTATGTATGCAAGTATGTATGCACGTATATATGCAAGTATGTATGCACGTATGTATGCATGTATGTATGCACGTATGTATGCATGTATGTATGCACGTATGTACATGTATGTATGCACGTATGTACATGTATGCATGCACGTATGTACATGTATGTATGCACGTATGTACATGTATGTATGCACGTATGTATGCATGTATGTATGCACGTATGTACATGTGTGTATGCACGTATGTAAATGTATGTATGTATGTATGTATGCATGTATGTACATGTATGTATGCATGTATATACATGTATGTATGTATGTATGTATGTATGTACATGTATGTATGTATGTACATGTATGTATGTATGTACATGTATGTATGTACATGTATGTATGTACATGTATGTATGTACATGTATGTATGTACATGTATGTACGTGTATGTATGTGTATGTATGTATGTACATGTATGTATGTACATGTATGTGTATGCATGTATGTATGCATGTATATGCATGTATGTGTATGCATGTATGTATGCATGTATGTACATGTATGTATGCATGTATGTACATGTATGTATGTATGCATGTATGTACATGTATGTATGTATGCATGTATGTATGTACATGTATGTATGCATGTATGTACATGTATGTATGCACGTATGTATGCACGTATGTACATGTATGTATGCATGTATGTACATGTATGTATGCACGTATGTACATGTATGTATGCACGTATGTACATGTATGTATGCACGTATGTACATGTATGTATGCACGTATGTACATGTATGTATGCACGTATGTACATGTATGTATGCACGTATGTACATGTATGTATGCACGTATGTACATGTATGTATGCACGTATGTACATGTATGTATGCACGTATGTATGTATGCACGTATGTACATGTATGTATGCACGTATGTACGTATGTACATGTATGTATGCACGTATGTACATGTATGTATGCACGTATGTACATGTATGTATGCACGTATGTACGTGTATGTATGCACGTATGTACGTGTATGTATGCACGTATGTACGTGTATGTATGCACGTATGTACGTGTATGTATGCACGTATGTACGTGTATGTATGCACGTATGTACGTGTATGTATGCACGTATGTACGTGTATGTATGCACGTATGTACGTGTATGTATGCACGTATGTACGTGTATGTATGCACGTATGTACGTGTATGTATGCACGTATGTACGTGTATGTATGCACGTATGTACGTGTATGTATGCACGTATGTACGTGTATGTATGCACGTATGTACGTGTATGTATGCACGTATGTATGCACGTATGTACATGTATGTATGCACGTATGTACATGTATGTATGCACGTATGTACATGTATGTATGCACGTATGTACATGTATGTATGTATGCACGTATGTACATGTATGTATGTATGCATGTATATACATGTATGTATGTATGTACATGTATGTATGTATGTACATGTATGTGTATGTATGTACATGTATGTATGTATGTATGTACATTTATGTATGTATGTATGTACATGTATGTATGTATGTATGTACATGTATGTACATGTATGTATGTATGTACATGTATGTATGTATGTACATGTATGTATGTATGTACATGTATGTATGTATGTACATGTATGTATGTACATGTATGTATGTACATGTATGTATGTATGTACATGTATGTATGTATGTATGTACATGTATGTATGTACGTATGTATGTGTATGCATGTATGTATGCATGTATATGCATGTATGTGTATGCATGTATGTATGCATGTATGTACATGTATGTACATGTATGTATGTATGCATGTATGTATGTATGCATGTATGTATGTATGCATGTATGTACATGTATGTATGCATGTATGTACATGTATGTATGCATGTATGTATGCATGTATGTATGCATGTATGTACATGTATGTATGTATGTATGCATGTATGTACATGTATGTATGTATGTACATGTATGTATGTATGTACATGTATGTATGTGTATGTATGTATGTACATGTATGTATGTGTATGTATGTATGTACATGTATGTATGTATGTACATGTATGTATGTATGTATGTATGTACATGTATGTATGTATGTACATGTATGTATGTATGTACATGTATGTATGTATGTACATGTATGTATGTATGTACATGTATGTATGTATGTATGTACATGTATGTATGTATGTATGTACATGTATGTATGTATGTACATGTATGTATGTATGTACATGTATGTATGTATGTACATGTATGTATGTATGTACATGTATGTATGTACATGTATGTATGTACATGTATGTATGTACATGTATGTATGTATGTATGTACATGTATGTATGTATGTACATGTATGTATGTACATGTATGTGTATGCATGTATGTATGCATGTATATGCATGTATGTGTATGCATGTATGTATGCATGTATGTACATGTATGTATGCATGTATGTACATGTATGTATGTATGCATGTATGCATGTATGTATGTATGCATGTATGTACATGTATGTATGTATGTATGCATGTATGTACATGTATGTATGCATGTATGTATGCATGTATGTACATGTATGTATGCATGTATGTATGCATGTATGTACATGTATGTATGTATGTATGTATGTATGTATGCATGTATGTACATGTATGTATGTATGTACATGTATGTATGTATGTATGTACATGTATGTATGTATGTACATGTATGTATGTGTATGTATGTATGTATGTGTATGTATGTATGTACATGTATGTATGTACATGTATGTACATGTATGTATGCATGTATGTACATGTATGTATGCATGTATGTATGCATGTATGTACATGTATGTATGTATGTATGCATGTATGTACATGTATGTATGTATGCATGTATGTACATGTATGTATGTATGCATGTATGTACATGTATGTATGTATGCATGTATGTACATGTATGTATGTATGCATGTATGCATGTATGTACATGTATGCATGTATGCATGTATGTACATGTATGTATGTATGCATGTATGTACATGTATGTATGTATGCATGTATGTACATGTATGTATGTATGTATGCATGTATGTACATGTATGTATGTATGTATGCATGTATGTACATGTATGTATGTATGCATGTATGTACATGTATGTATGTATGTATGCATGTATGTACATGTATGTACATGTATGCATGTATGCATGTATGTACATGTATGCATGTATGTACATGTATGTATGTATGTACATGTATGTATGTATGTATGTATGTACATGTATGTATGTATGTACATGTATGTATGTATGTACATGTATGTACATGTATGTATGTATGTATGTATGTATGTACATGTATGTATGTATGTATGTATGTATGTATGTACATGTATGTATGTACATGTATGTATGTACATGTATGTATGTACATGTATGTATGTATATATGTACATGTATGTATGTACATGTATGTATGTACATGTATGTATGTACATGTATGTATGTACATGTATGTATGTACATGTATGTACATGTATGTATGTATGTATGTACATGTATGTATGTACATGTATGTGTATGCATGTATGTACATGTATGTGTATGCATGTATGTATGCATGTATATGCATGTATGTATGCATGTATATGCATGTATGTGTGCATGTATGTATGCATGTATGTACATGTATGTATGCATGTATGTACATGTATGTATGCATGTATGTATGTATGCATGTATGTATGTATGCATGTATGTACATGTATGTACATGTATGTATGCATGTATGTATGCATGTATGTATGCATGTATGTATGCATGTATGAATGCATGTATGAATGCATGTACATGTATGTATGCATGTATGTATGCATGTATGTACATGTATGTATGCATGTATGTACATGTATGTATGCATGTATGTACATGTATGTATGCATGTATGTACATGTATGTATGCATGCATGTACATGTATGTATGCATGCATGTACATGTATGTATGCATGTATGTACATGTATGTATGCATGCATGTACATGTATGTATGCATGCATGTACATGTATGTATGCATGTATGTACATGTATGTATGCATGTATGTACATGTATGTATGCATGTATGTACATGTATGTATGCATGTATGTACATGTATGTATGCATGTATGTACATGTATGTATGCATGTATGTACATGTATGTATGCATGTATGTACATGTATGTATGCATGTATGTACATGTATGTATGCATGTATGTACATGTATGTATGCATGTATGTACATGTATGTATGCATGTATGTACATGTATGTATGCATGTATGTACATGTATGTATGCATGTATGTACATGTATGTATGCATGTATGTACATGTATGTATGCATGTATGTACATGTATGTATGCATGTATGTATGCATGTATGTACATGTATGTATGCATGTATGTACATGTATGTATGCATGTATGTATGCACGTGTATGCATGTATGTATGCACGTGTATGCATGTATGTATGCACGTGTATGCATGTATGTATGCACGTGTATGCATGTATGTATGCACGTATGTACATGTATGTATGCACGTATGTACATGTATGTATGCACGTATGTACATGTATGTATGCACGTATGTACATGTATGTATGCACGTATGTACATGTATGTATGCACGTATGTACATGTATGTATGCACGTATGTACATGTATGTATGTGCACGTATGTACATGTATGTATGTACATGTATGTATGCACGTATGTACATGTATGTATGCACGTATGTATGCACGTATGTATGCACGTATGTATGCACGTATGTATGCACGTATGCACGTATGTATGCACGTATGTACATGTATGTATGCACGTATGTACATGTATGTATGCACGTATGTATGCACGTATGTATGCACGTATGTATGCACGTATGTATGCACGTATGCACGTATGTATGCACGTATGTACATGTATGTATGCACGTATGTACATGTATGTATGTATGCACGTATGTACATGTATGTATGCACGTATGTACATGTATGTATGCACGTATGTATGCATGTATGTATGCACGTATGTATGCATGTATGTATGCATGTATGTACATGTATGTATGCATGTATGTACATGTATGTATGCATGTATGTATGTATGCATGTATGTATGTATGCATGTATGTACATGTATGTATGCATGTATGTATGCATGTATGTATGCATGTATGTATGCATGTATGAATGCATGTATGAATGCATGTACATGTATGTATGCATGTATGTATGCATGTATGTACATGTATGTATGCATGTATGTACATGTATGTATGCATGTATGTACATGTATGTATGCATGTATGTACATGTATGTATGCATGCATGTACATGTATGTATGCATGCATGTACATGTATGTATGCATGTATGTACATGTATGTATGCATGCATGTACATGTATGTATGCATGCATGTACATGTATGTATGCATGTATGTACATGTATGTATGCATGTATGTACATGTATGTATGCATGTATGTACATGTATGTATGCACGTATGTACATGTATGTATGCACGTATGTACATGTATGTATGCACGTATGTACATGTATGTATGCACGTATGTACATGTATGTATGCACGTATGTACATGTATGTATGCACGTATGTACATGTATGTATGCACGTATGTATGTATGCACGTATGTACATGTATGTATGCACGTATGTACGTATGTACATGTATGTATGCACGTATGTACATGTATGTATGCACGTATGTACATGTATGTATGCACGTATGTATGCATGTATGTATGTATGCACGTAAGTACACGTATGTATGCACGTATGTACACGTATGTACATGTATGTATGCGCGTATGTACACGTATGTACATGTATGTATGCATGTATGTACATGTATGTATGCATGTATGTACATGTATGTATGCATGTATGTACATGTATGTATGCATGTATGTACATGTATGTATGTATGCATGTATGTACATGTATGTATGCATGTATGTACATGTATGTATGCATGTATGTACATGTATGTATGCATGTATGTACATGTATGTATGCATGTATGTACATGTATGTATGCATGTATGTACATGTATGTATGCATGTATGTACATGTATGTATGCATGTATGTACATGTATGTATGCATGTATGTACATGTATGTATGCATGTATGTACATGTATGTATGCATGTATGTACATGTATGTATGCATGTATGTACATGTATGTATGCATGTATGTACATGTATGTATGTACATGTATGTATGCATGTATGTACATGTATGTATGTATGTATGTATGCATGTATGTACATGCATGTATGTACATGTATGTATGTATGCATGTATGTACATGTATGTATGCATGTATGTACATGTAAGTATGCATGTATGTATGCACGTATGTACATGTATGTATGCACGTATGTACATGTATGTATGCACGTATGTACATGTATGTATGCACGTATGTACATGTATGTATGCACGTATGTATGCATGTATGTATGTATGCACGTAAGTACACGTATGTATGCACGTATGTACACGTATGTACATGTATGTATGCACGTATGTACATGTATGTATGCACGTATGTACATGTATGTATGCACGTATGTACATGTATGTATGCACGTATGTACATGTATGTATGCACGTATGTACATGTATGTATGCACGTATGTACATGTATGTATGCACGTATGTACATGTATGTATGCACGTATGTACGTGTATGTATGCACGTATGTACGTGTATGTATGCACGTATGTACGTGTATGTATGCACGTATGTACGTGTATGTATGCACGTATGTACGTGTATGTATGCACGTATGTACGTGTATGTATGCACGTATGTACGTGTATGTATGCACGTATGTACGTGTATGTATGCACGTATGTACGTGTATGTATGCACGTATGTACGTGTATGTATGCACGTATGTATGCAAGTATGTATGCACGTATATATGCAAGTATGTATGCACGTATGTATGCATGTATGTATGCACGTATGTATGCATGTATGTATGCACGTATGTACATGTATGTATGCACGTATGTACATGTATGCATGCACGTATGTACATGTATGTATGCACGTATGTACATGTATGTATGCACGTATGTATGCATGTATGTATGCACGTATGTACATGTGTGTATGCACGTATGTAAATGTATGTATGTATGTATGTATGCATGTATGTACATGTATGTATGCATGTATATACATGTATGTATGTATGTATGTATGTATGTACATGTATGTATGTATGTACATGTATGTATGTATGTACATGTATGTATGTACATGTATGTATGTACATGTATGTATGTACATGTATGTATGTACATGTATGTACGTGTATGTATGTGTATGTATGTATGTACATGTATGTATGTACATGTATGTGTATGCATGTATGTATGCATGTATATGCATGTATGTGTATGCATGTATGTATGCATGTATGTACATGTATGTATGCATGTATGTACATGTATGTATGTATGCATGTATGTACATGTATGTATGTATGCATGTATGTATGTACATGTATGTATGCATGTATGTACATGTATGTATGCACGTATGTATGCACGTATGTACATGTATGTATGCATGTATGTACATGTATGTATGCACGTATGTACATGTATGTATGCACGTATGTACATGTATGTATGCACGTATGTACATGTATGTATGCACGTATGTACATGTATGTATGCACGTATGTACATGTATGTATGCACGTATGTACATGTATGTATGCACGTATGTACATGTATGTATGCACGTATGTACATGTATGTATGCACGTATGTATGTATGCACGTATGTACATGTATGTATGCACGTATGTACGTATGTACATGTATGTATGCACGTATGTACATGTATGTATGCACGTATGTACATGTATGTATGCACGTATGTACGTGTATGTATGCACGTATGTACGTGTATGTATGCACGTATGTACGTGTATGTATGCACGTATGTACGTGTATGTATGCACGTATGTACGTGTATGTATGCACGTATGTACGTGTATGTATGCACGTATGTACGTGTATGTATGCACGTATGTACGTGTATGTATGCACGTATGTACGTGTATGTATGCACGTATGTACGTGTATGTATGCACGTATGTACGTGTATGTATGCACGTATGTACGTGTATGTATGCACGTATGTACGTGTATGTATGCACGTATGTACGTGTATGTATGCACGTATGTATGCACGTATGTACATGTATGTATGCACGTATGTACATGTATGTATGCACGTATGTACATGTATGTATGCACGTATGTACATGTATGTATGTATGCACGTATGTACATGTATGTATGTATGCATGTATATACATGTATGTATGTATGTACATGTATGTATGTATGTACATGTATGTGTATGTATGTACATGTATGTATGTATGTATGTACATTTATGTATGTATGTATGTACATGTATGTATGTATGTATGTACATGTATGTACATGTATGTATGTATGTACATGTATGTATGTATGTACATGTATGTATGTATGTACATGTATGTATGTATGTACATGTATGTATGTACATGTATGTATGTACATGTATGTATGTATGTACATGTATGTATGTATGTATGTACATGTATGTATGTACGTATGTATGTGTATGCATGTATGTATGCATGTATATGCATGTATGTGTATGCATGTATGTATGCATGTATGTACATGTATGTACATGTATGTATGTATGCATGTATGTATGTATGCATGTATGTATGTATGCATGTATGTACATGTATGTATGCATGTATGTACATGTATGTATGCATGTATGTATGCATGTATGTATGCATGTATGTACATGTATGTATGTATGTATGCATGTATGTACATGTATGTATGTATGTACATGTATGTATGTATGTACATGTATGTATGTGTATGTATGTATGTACATGTATGTATGTGTATGTATGTATGTACATGTATGTATGTATGTACATGTATGTATGTATGTATGTATGTACATGTATGTATGTATGTACATGTATGTATGTATGTACATGTATGTATGTATGTACATGTATGTATGTATGTACATGTATGTATGTATGTATGTACATGTATGTATGTATGTATGTACATGTATGTATGTATGTACATGTATGTATGTATGTACATGTATGTATGTATGTACATGTATGTATGTATGTACATGTATGTATGTACATGTATGTATGTACATGTATGTATGTACATGTATGTATGTATGTATGTACATGTATGTATGTATGTACATGTATGTATGTACATGTATGTGTATGCATGTATGTATGCATGTATATGCATGTATGTGTATGCATGTATGTATGCATGTATGTACATGTATGTATGCATGTATGTACATGTATGTATGTATGCATGTATGCATGTATGTATGTATGCATGTATGTACATGTATGTATGTATGTATGCATGTATGTACATGTATGTATGCATGTATGTATGCATGTATGTACATGTATGTATGCATGTATGTATGCATGTATGTACATGTATGTATGTATGTATGTATGTATGTATGCATGTATGTACATGTATGTATGTATGTACATGTATGTATGTATGTATGTACATGTATGTATGTATGTACATGTATGTATGTGTATGTATGTATGTATGTGTATGTATGTATGTACATGTATGTATGTACATGTATGTACATGTATGTATGCATGTATGTACATGTATGTATGCATGTATGTATGCATGTATGTACATGTATGTATGTATGTATGCATGTATGTACATGTATGTATGTATGCATGTATGTACATGTATGTATGTATGCATGTATGTACATGTATGTATGTATGCATGTATGTACATGTATGTATGTATGCATGTATGCATGTATGTACATGTATGCATGTATGCATGTATGTACATGTATGTATGTATGCATGTATGTACATGTATGTATGTATGCATGTATGTACATGTATGTATGTATGTATGCATGTATGTACATGTATGTATGTATGTATGCATGTATGTACATGTATGTATGTATGCATGTATGTACATGTATGTATGTATGTATGCATGTATGTACATGTATGTACATGTATGCATGTATGCATGTATGTACATGTATGCATGTATGTACATGTATGTATGTATGTACATGTATGTATGTATGTATGTATGTACATGTATGTATGTATGTACATGTATGTATGTATGTACATGTATGTACATGTATGTATGTATGTATGTATGTATGTACATGTATGTATGTATGTATGTATGTATGTATGTACATGTATGTATGTACATGTATGTATGTACATGTATGTATGTACATGTATGTATGTATATATGTACATGTATGTATGTACATGTATGTATGTACATGTATGTATGTACATGTATGTATGTACATGTATGTATGTACATGTATGTACATGTATGTATGTATGTATGTACATGTATGTATGTACATGTATGTGTATGCATGTATGTACATGTATGTGTATGCATGTATGTATGCATGTATATGCATGTATGTATGCATGTATATGCATGTATGTGTGCATGTATGTATGCATGTATGTACATGTATGTATGCATGTATGTACATGTATGTATGCATGTATGTATGTATGCATGTATGTATGTATGCATGTATGTACATGTATGTACATGTATGTATGCATGTATGTATGCATGTATGTATGCATGTATGTATGCATGTATGAATGCATGTATGAATGCATGTACATGTATGTATGCATGTATGTATGCATGTATGTACATGTATGTATGCATGTATGTACATGTATGTATGCATGTATGTACATGTATGTATGCATGTATGTACATGTATGTATGCATGCATGTACATGTATGTATGCATGCATGTACATGTATGTATGCATGTATGTACATGTATGTATGCATGCATGTACATGTATGTATGCATGCATGTACATGTATGTATGCATGTATGTACATGTATGTATGCATGTATGTACATGTATGTATGCATGTATGTACATGTATGTATGCATGTATGTACATGTATGTATGCATGTATGTACATGTATGTATGCATGTATGTACATGTATGTATGCATGTATGTACATGTATGTATGCATGTATGTACATGTATGTATGCATGTATGTACATGTATGTATGCATGTATGTACATGTATGTATGCATGTATGTACATGTATGTATGCATGTATGTACATGTATGTATGCATGTATGTACATGTATGTATGCATGTATGTACATGTATGTATGCATGTATGTACATGTATGTATGCATGTATGTATGCATGTATGTACATGTATGTATGCATGTATGTACATGTATGTATGCATGTATGTATGCACGTGTATGCATGTATGTATGCACGTGTATGCATGTATGTATGCACGTGTATGCATGTATGTATGCACGTGTATGCATGTATGTATGCACGTATGTACATGTATGTATGCACGTATGTACATGTATGTATGCACGTATGTACATGTATGTATGCACGTATGTACATGTATGTATGCACGTATGTACATGTATGTATGCACGTATGTACATGTATGTATGCACGTATGTACATGTATGTATGTGCACGTATGTACATGTATGTATGTACATGTATGTATGCACGTATGTACATGTATGTATGCACGTATGTATGCACGTATGTATGCACGTATGTATGCACGTATGTATGCACGTATGCACGTATGTATGCACGTATGTACATGTATGTATGCACGTATGTACATGTATGTATGCACGTATGTATGCACGTATGTATGCACGTATGTATGCACGTATGTATGCACGTATGCACGTATGTATGCACGTATGTACATGTATGTATGCACGTATGTACATGTATGTATGTATGCACGTATGTACATGTATGTATGCACGTATGTACATGTATGTATGCACGTATGTATGCATGTATGTATGCACGTATGTATGCATGTATGTATGCATGTATGTACATGTATGTATGCATGTATGTACATGTATGTATGCATGTATGTATGTATGCATGTATGTATGTATGCATGTATGTACATGTATGTATGCATGTATGTATGCATGTATGTATGCATGTATGTATGCATGTATGAATGCATGTATGAATGCATGTACATGTATGTATGCATGTATGTATGCATGTATGTACATGTATGTATGCATGTATGTACATGTATGTATGCATGTATGTACATGTATGTATGCATGTATGTACATGTATGTATGCATGCATGTACATGTATGTATGCATGCATGTACATGTATGTATGCATGTATGTACATGTATGTATGCATGCATGTACATGTATGTATGCATGCATGTACATGTATGTATGCATGTATGTACATGTATGTATGCATGTATGTACATGTATGTATGCATGTATGTACATGTATGTATGCATGTATGTACATGTATGTATGCATGTATGTACATGTATGTATGCATGTATGTACATGTATGTATGCATGTATGTACATGTATGTATGCATGTATGTACATGTATGTATGCATGTATGTACATGTATGTATGCATGTATGTACATGTATGTATGCATGTATGTACATGTATGTATGCATGTATGTACATGTATGTATGCATGTATGTACATGTATGTATGCATGTATGTACATGTATGTATGCATGTATGTACATGTATGTATGCATGTATGTATGCATGTATGTACATGTATGTATGCATGTATGTACATGTATGTATGCATGTATGTATGCACGTGTATGCATGTATGTATGCACGTGTATGCATGTATGTATGCACGTGTATGCATGTATGTATGCACGTGTATGCATGTATGTATGCACGTATGTACATGTATGTATGCACGTATGTACATGTATGTATGCACGTATGTACATGTATGTATGCACGTATGTACATGTATGTATGCACGTATGTACATGTATGTATGCACGTATGTACATGTATGTATGCACGTATGTACATGTATGTATGTGCACGTATGTACATGTATGTATGTACATGTATGTATGCACGTATGTACATGTATGTATGCACGTATGTATGCACGTATGTATGCACGTATGTATGCACGTATGTATGCACGTATGTATGCACGTATGCACGTATGTATGCACGTATGTACATGTATGTATGCACGTATGTACATGTATGTATGCACGTATGTATGCACGTATGTATGCACGTATGTATGCACGTATGTATGCACGTATGCACGTATGTATGCACGTATGTACATGTATGTATGCACGTATGTACATGTATGTATGTATGCACGTATGTACATGTATGTATGCACGTATGTACATGTATGTATGCACGTATGTATGCATGTATGTATGCACGTATGTATGCATGTATGTATGCACGTATGTACATGTATGTATGCACGTATGTACATGTATGTATGCACGTATGTACATGTATGTATGCACGTATGTACATGTATGTATGCACGTATGTACATGTATGTATGCACGTATGTATGCATGTATGTATGCACGTATGTACATGTATGTATGCACGTATGTACATGTATGTATGCATGTATGTACATGTATGTACATGTATGTATGTATGTATGTGTATGTATGCATGTATGTACATGTATGTATGCATGTATGTACATGTATGTATGCATGTATGTACATGTATGTACATGTATGTATGCATGTATGTACATGTATGTACATGTATGTATGCATGTATGTACATGTATGTATGCATGTATGTACATGTATGTATGTACATGTATGTGTATGTATGTACATGTATGTGTATGTACATGTATGTGTATGTATGTACATGTATGTATGTATGTACATGTATGTATGTATGTATGTATGTATGTATGTACATGTATGTATGTACATGTATGTATGTATGTACATGTATGTATGTACATGTATGTATGTACATGTATGTATGTACATGTATGTATGTACATGTACGTATGTATGTATGTACGTATGTATGTATGTACATGTATGTATGTACATGTATGTGTATGCATGTATGTATGCATGTATATGCATGTATGTGTATGCATGTATGTATGCATGTATGTACATGTATGTGTATGCATGTATGTATGCATGTATGTACATGTATGTACATGTATGCATGTATGTACATGTATGCATGTATGTACATGTATGTATGCATGTGTACATGTATGTATGCATGTATGTACATGTATGTATGCATGTATGTACATGTATGTATGCATGTATGTACATGTATGTATGCATGTATGTACATGTATGTATGCATGTATGTACATGTATGTATGCATGTATGTACATGTATGTATGCATGTATGTACATGTATGTACATGTATGTACATGTATGTATGCATGTATGTATGCATGTATGTACATGTATGTATGCATGTATGTACAACAAGCAAACTGCAGCGAGTCCCTGTGGAATAGGCCTAGTCAGGTCTATGTTGCCGGTGCACAATCCCTCTGTGGGTCACCACTCCACACACGGTTCAATGTAGTAAATACGAAGGAGGCACTCAATTGGCTTCAAACTTGCGTTTTATCAAATCCCAGTAATACACGACATGTTTCGGGGCATATCCCCTTCATCAGGTGTACACCTGATGAAGGGGATATGCCCCGAAACATGTCGTGTATTACTGGGATTTGATAAAACGCAAGTTTGAAGCCAATTGAGTGCCTCCTTCGCATGCATGTACGTATGCATGTATGTACATGTATGTATGCATGTATGTATGCATGTATGTACATGTATATATGCATGTATGTATGCATGTATGTACATGTATGTATGCATGTATGTACATGTATGTATGCATGTATGTACATGTATGTATGTATGCATGTATGTACATGTATGTACATGTATGTATGCATGTATGTACATGTATGTATGCATGTATGTACATGTATGTATGCATGTATGTATGCATGTATGTATGCATGTATGTACATGTATGTATGCATGTATGTATGCATGTATGTACGTATGTATGCATGTATGTATGCATGCACGTATGTACATGTATGCATGCACGTATGTACATGTATGCATGCACGTATGTACATGTATGCATGCACGTATGTACATGTATGTATGCACGTATGTACATGTATGTATGCATGTATGTACATGTATGTATGCATGTATGTACATGTATGTATGCATGCACGTATGTACATGTATGCATGCACGTATGTACATGTATGCATGCACGTATGTACATGTATGCATGCACGTATGTACATGTATGTATGCATGTATGTGCATGTATGTATGTACATGTATGTATGCATGTATGTATGTACATGTATGTATGCATGTATGTATGTACATGTATGTATGCATGTATGTATGCATGTATGTATGTACATGTATGTATGCATGTATGTATGTACATGTATGTATGCATGTATGTATGTGTATGTATGCATGTATGTATGTACATGTATGTATGCATGTATGTACATGTATGTATGCATGTATGTACATGTATGCATGCATGTATGTACATGTATGCATGTATGTACATGTATGCATGTATGTACATGTATGCATGTATGTACATGTATGCATGTATGTACATGTATGCACATGTATGCATGTATGTACATGTATGCATGTATGTACATGTATGCATGTATGTACATGTATGTATGTATGTATGTATGTATGTATGTGTATGTATGTATGTATGTATGTATGTGTATGTATGTATGTATGTACATGTATGTATGTATGTACATGTATGTATGTATGTACATGTATGTATGTATGTATGTACATGTATGTATGTATGTACGTATGTATGTACATGTATGTATGTATGTATGTACATGTATGTATGTACGTATGTATGTACGTATGTATGTATGTACATGTATGTATGTATGTACATGTATGTATGTACATGTATGTATGTACATGTATGTATGTACATGTATGTATGTACATGTATGTATGTACATGTATGTATGTATGTATGTACATGTATGTATGTACATGTATGTATGTACATGTATGTATGTACATGTATATGAATGTATGTGTATGCATGTATGTACATGTATGTGTATGCATGTATGTATGCATGTATGTACATGTATGTATGCATGTATGCATGCATGTATGTACATGTATGCATGTATGTACATGTATGTATGCATGTATGTATGCGTATGCATGTATGTATGTATGCATGCATGTACATGTGTCACATGAGCCCTAGTGGCTGACCGCACTTAGCCTTCTAAACGGTGCCAGCGCACAGATCGTGCGAACTCTGGTCGCAGTCAATGCGCAGGAACCATTAAGAATTAGCCGCAGACAACTCAGAAGGGAGCCTGTGAGACACGGGTAATTACAACGTCACCTACTGGTTCAGAGTAAACTGCCACCACCGCGGTTACTATGGGACCGTGGGGCCCACTAACTGACTGACTAATCCTGCGAATAAAATGGTTAAACACACGATATTCTGTCTAGCCAACAACAAACAAACAGTAGCGTATCTTCAGAGACCCGGGATCATTTCTGTGTGTGCTGATAAGCAGGGTAGCGAAACAGTGAATGACTTGGGGAAAGTCGTTTATTCACGCAATATAAATAATTAATATATACAGACAATTATGAAAATCAACAATTATTAAAACAGTAATAGCCAGTATGAAAAATAAAAGAAGGGAGAAAAATACTTAGTTCCTGGAAAGATGTCCTTTTTGTGGGAAAAATCAGTTCTGGATTTCAATCAAAGTTCAGAGTTCAGACCAGGTGGATGCCAGCATATCCTCAAGCTGGCATCTCATGAGTTCAAGATGTTTCAGTGTGGAGGACACTGAGTTTGGGTCCTCAGCGATTCTTATGCCCCTGCTTCAGTAGGAGGGAGTGAGGGCGGGGAGCCATACACCCCCTTAGAAGATGAGATGAGCCCTCCCCTTATCCTGGGGGCTAGAAATCATATCTACCCATATATGGGCTCTATCTCACAGAACCGTACAGGTCAGGGCAGATTTATTAACATTTTCAGGTCTGTCTCCATTTACCCAGCGCCCTGATACCAGACATGAGGGGTGGGACCCCTGTGGTATCATCAGGGCCTTTTCAAACTGCCTAACTGGCAGTCCTTACCTCAGAATGTTCTGAAACTTCCTCAGAACCAGTACCGGGGCTCATGCTACACTTCCCCCACGTTTGGCGAAGCTGCCATCTCAGGAACCCCAGAAATATGACAGATCTGGGAAGTTATGGATTTGCTATGAGACTCAGGTTATTCCCAGGCAAAGGCTCTTTGAAGTTTGAGCAGCCAGCGAGGTGTCGCCTCCCCTGCTGGGAATGAGCCAGTGGGTCTGGCTTTTAGCCCAACTAGATTGCTCCTGCCATGGTGCTTGTCACCTTATACCTGATGGATGGGCCATCAGCACAGCTTGAAGCCAGGGACTCTCTGGGGCAGATTAGGCTCAGGCTCATTAGCATATCAAAAGAGCCATCCAGCCTTTTAGGATGGTGCTCTCTTTGCTAAGAAAAGGACTTCAGCTGTCCCTACACACTCAACCCAGATTGTACCGTTTTGAAGCGCAATCGATGCAGGAATCGAGTGCGATCGTCCTTTTCTTCACGGGCGGTTCCAGGACGCGCCTGCGTCCCCGCAATCGTCCGTGACAACATGTATGTATGCATGCATGTACATGTATGTATGCATGCATGTACATGTATGTATGCATGCATGTACATGTATGTATGCATGCATGTACATGTATGTATGCATGCATGTACATGTATGTATGCATGCATGTACATGTATGTATGCATGCATGTACATGTATGTATGCATGCATGTACATGTATGTATGCATGCATGTACATGTATGTATGCATGCATGTACATGTATGTATGCATGCATGTACATGTATGTATGTATGTATGTATGCATGCATGTACATGTATGCATGCATGTACATGTATGCATGCATGTACATGTATGTATGCATGTATGTACATGTATGTATGCATGTATGTATGTTCATGTATGTATGCACGTATGTATGCATGTATTTATGCACGTATGTATGCATGTATGTATGCACGTATTTATGCATGTATGTATGCACGTATTTATGCACGTATGTATGCACGTATGTATGCACGTATGTATGCACGTATGTATGCACGTATGTATGCACGTATGTATGCACGTATGTATGCACGTATGTATGCATGTATGTATGCACGTATGTACATGTATGTATGCACGTATGTACATGTATGTATGCACGTATGTACATGTATGTATGCACGTATGTACATGTATGTATGCACGTATGTACATGTATGTATGCACGTATGTACATGTATGTATGCACGTATGTACATGTATGTATGCACGTATGTACATGTATGTATGCACGTATGTACATGTATGTATGCACGTATGTACATGTATGTATGCACGTATGTACATGTATGTATGCACGTATGTACATGTATGTATGCACGTATGTACATGTATGTATGCACGTATGTACTAGTGTTGGGCGAACATCTAGATGTTCGGGTTCGGGCCGAACAGGCCGAACATGGCCGCGATGTTCGGGTGTTCGACCCGAACTCCGAACATAATGGAAGTCAATGGGGACCCGAACTTTTGTGCTTTGTAAAGCCTCCTTATATGCTACATACCCCAAATTTACAGGGTATGTGCACCTTGGGAGTGGGTACAAGAGGAAAAAAAAATTTAGCAAAAAGAGCTTATAGTTTTTGAGAAAATCGATTTTAAAGTTTCAAAGGGAAAACTGTCTTTTAAATGCGGGAAATGTCTGTTTTCTTTGCACAGGTAACATGCTTTTTGTCGGCATGCAGTCATAAATGTAATACATATAAGAGGTTCCAGGAAAAGGGACCGGTAATGCTAACCCAGCAGCAGCACACGTGATGGAACAGGAGGAGGGTGGCGCAGGAGGAGAAGGCCACGCTTTGAGACACAACAACCCAGGCCTTGCATGAGGACAAGAAGCGTGCGGATAGCATGCTTTGTACCACCATGCAGTCATAAATGTAATAAAGATAAGTGGTTCAATAAACAGGGACCACGCGGCAACGCTAACCCAGCAGCAGCACACGTGATGGAACAGGAGGAGGCGCAGGAGGAGAAGGCCACGCTTTGTGAGACACAACAACCCAGGCCTTGCATGAGGACAAAAAGCGTGCGGATAGCATGCTTTGTACCGCCATGTAGTCATAAATGTAATAAAGATAAGAGGTTCAATAAACAGGGACCACGCGGCAACGCTAACCCAGCAGCAGCAGCAGCAGCAGCACACGTGATGGAACAGGAGGAGGCGCAGGAGGAGAAGGCCACGCTTTGTGAGACACAACAACCCAGGCCTTGCATGAGGACAAAAAGCGTGCGGATAGCATGCTTTGTACCGCCATGTAGTCATAAATGTAATAAAGATAAGAGGTTCAATAAACAGGGACCACGCGGCAACGGTAACCCAGCAGCAGCAGCAGCACACGTGATGGAACAGGAGGAGGCGCAGGAGGAGAAGGCCACGCTTT
The DNA here is from genome assembly GCF_040937935.1 of Hyperolius riggenbachi. NCBI lineage: Eukaryota > Metazoa > Chordata > Amphibia > Anura > Hyperoliidae > Hyperolius > Hyperolius riggenbachi. The sequence goes on from NW_027152380.1 coordinate 299,275, forward strand.
GTGAGACACAACAACCCAGGCCTTGCATGAGGACAAAAAGCGTGCGGATATAGCAGCAATGCTTTTTGCCGCCATGCAGTCATAAATGTAATACAGATGAGAGGTTCAATAAACAGGGACCGGAAACGCTAAACCATCCCAGATGTTCATCGGTCATGTTACTTGGTTGGGGTCCAGGAGTGTTGCGTAGTCGTTTCCAATCCAGGATTGATTCATTTTAATTTGAGTCAGACGGTCTGCATTTTCTGTGGAGAGGCGGATACGCCGATCTGTGATGATGCCTCCGGCAGCACTGAAACAGCGTTCCGACATAACGCTGGCTGCCGGGCAAGCCAGCACCTCTATTGCGTACATTGCCAGTTCGTGCCAGGTGTCTAGCTTCATGCCCGGTTTCAGGTCCAGCGGTGCCAGCCACAAATCCGTCTGTTCCTTTATTCCCCTCCAAATTTCCTCCCCTGTGTGCTGCTTATCCCCAAGGCAGATCAGCTTCAGCAACGCTTGCTGACGCATGCCAACAGCTGTGCTGCACTGCTTCCACGATCCTACTGCTGCTGGTGCTGGGTTAGCATTTCCGGATGAGGTACAGCTTTGAGATGCGTTGGAGGAGAAGGAGTCAGAGAGGTAGGTGCTGCTGTTGTTATCCAGCTGTTTGCGGCGTGGGCAACACCCGCGCCGTAGCAGGTGAGGAATCGCTGCCAGGCTCCACAAGGTTCACCCAGTGCGCGGTAAGGGAGATGTATCGACCCTGGCCGAACGCACTCGTCCAGGTGTCAGTGGTGAGGTGAACCTTGCAGGCAACGGCATTCTTCAAGCTTCGGGTTATTTAGCTGACCACGTGCTCATGCAACTCAGGCACTGCAGAGCGCGCAAAGTGGTAGCGGCTGGGAACCACGTAACGTGGGATGGCCACTGACATCATGCCCTTGAAGCTGTTTGTCTCCACCACTCGATATGGCAGCATTTCGCAGGCCAGAAGCTTGGCTATGCTGGCTGGCTGTTACTGCCACGGCCCGGGGGTCATTTGCTGGCAATTTCCTCTTGTGCTCAAACATCTCAGAAACAGACAACTCAACCGTAGCGCTGCACACCGAAGGGCTGTTGGTTGTTGTGTTTGATGAACACTGGGAGACCTCAAGAGCACTAGTCCGGAAAGTGACAGTGTCAGCATCGTCTGATGTTTGTGAATGTTGTGAACCACGCAATGGCTGGGCTACTGCTGCTGCTGAGGCGGGTCTGGTGGTGAGTCTGGTGAACCCAAGGGAAGCAGTGTTGCTGGTGGTACCCTGTCCTGCCGCGTTTGCCCACAGAGTGGGATGTTTGGATAGAATGTGGCGGCTCATGCTGGTGGTGGAGAGGTTGTTAATACTTTTCCCCCTGCTCAGGCGGGTCTTGCACACCTTGCAAATCGCCATGGTAACATCCTCAGTGCAGTCTTCAAAGAAAGCCCAGACTTTAACTGGCTGAGGACTCGGACCTCGTGCGTGATGTGCTGGTGCTGCTTAACCCACTGCTGGACGCTTGAGAGGTCATCCAAGTAATTATCTGGTCCTGTTCTTTTGGATCTGTGAGGGTTGTTGTCCTGGACAACATGGGCAGTATTGAGTGGGTTTTCTTGGGTGCTCCCCTGTGGCCTGTACGTGAACCGTCAGGGGAAACACCTCTTCCCTTGCCCCTCCCTCTTTCACCGGATTTCTTCCTCATTTCACTTATCCTTAAAGTACACGCTGACTGGCAGCAGTACAGTGGCAGTACAGAAATGCTATACAGTGGTGGGTGAGCGGTGTACCACTATTGTCAGCAGTGACACAGAGCACAATGCTATACAGTGGCGGGTGAGCGGTGTACTACTGTTCCCAGCAGACACAGAGTGGAAGTAAACACAATGCTATATAGTGTGGCTGAGCCGTGTACACAGAGTGGCATTAAACACAATGCTATATAGTCTGCTATATAGTCACCCCGAACAGGGTGATGTTCTGCAGAACCCAAACAGTGGCAAACACTGTTCGCCCAACACTACTGGGAGGGAACGCAGATTTTAGTACCTAAACACACGATACAACATGTTTTCCGGGGTCGGACTCTGAGGCACATACAGATGGTCCCGATCATCATCCTCATCATACAACTCTTCTCCTGAGTCTGACCCACCCACCACCTCTGCCACCCCAACATCCCCAGACACAGACCCCTCATCGTCCTCAACATTAACTTGGGATGCTGGCCTGAGCCAGACCTCCTCCTCCACATCAGGCCCCATCATCTCCTCAATGGCAGCCCTCATTAATCGCTCTGGCGACGGACTGATGGACACAACGTTCTCCTCCGGGGAGGGCTGCTGCTGACCACTGGCTGCTGGGGTGGATGTTATAGCTTGCGTGGGGCGTTGGCTGTTGCTGTTGTTGGGAGTGCTGCTCACAGCGGAGGTCTCTGGGGAACTCATGTTGAGCTCATATAGTGGTTGACGGTGAGTGGAGTATTACTGATCCCAGCAATATACACACTGACTGGCAGAGTACGCAATGCTATATAGTGTGGCTGAGCGGTGTACACAGAGTGGCAGTAAACACAATGCTATATAGTCTGGCTGAGCGAGCGGTGTACTACTGTTCCCAGCAGAATCAGAGTGGCAGTAAACAATGGTATATAGTCTGGCTGAGCGGTGTACACAGAGTGTCAGTAAACAATGGTATATAGTCTGGCTGAGCGGTGTACACACAATGCTATATAGTCTGCTATATAGTGTCAGTAAACAATGGGATATAGTCTGGCTGAGCGAGCGGTGTACTACTGTTCCCAGCAGAATCAGAGTGGCAGTAAACAATGGTATATAGTCTGGCTGAGCGGTGTACACAGAGTGTCAGTAAACAATGGTATATAGTCTGGCTGAGCGAGCGGTGTACTACTGTTCCCAGCAGAATCAGAGTGGCAGTAAACAATGGTATATAGTCTGGCTGAGCGGTGTACACAGAGTGTCAGTAAACAATGGTATATAGTCTGGCTGAGCGGTGTACACAGAGTGTCAGTAAACAATGGCATATAGTCTGGCTGAGCGGTGTACACACAATGCTATATAGTCTGCTATATAGTGTCAGTAAACAATGGTATATAGTCTGGCTGAGCGAGCGGTGTACTACTGTTCCCAGCAGAATCAGAGTGGCAGTAAACAATGGTATATAGTCTGGCTGAGCGGTGTACACAGAGTGTCAGTAAACAATGGTATATAGTGTGGCTGAGTGGTGTACACAGAGTGTCAGTAAACAATGGTATATAGTCTGGCTGAGCGGTGTACACAGAGTGTCAGTAAACAATGGTATATAGTCTGGCTGAGCGAGCGGTGTACTACTGTTCCCAGCAGAATCAGAGTGGCAGTAAACAATGGTATATAGTCTGGCTGAGCGGTGTACACAGAGTGTCAGTAAACAATGGTATATAGTCTGGCTGAGCGGTGTACACAGAGTGGCAGTAAACACAATGCTATATACTCTGGCTGAGCGAGCGGTGTACTACTGTTCCCAGCAGACACAGAACAGTAAACAGAATGCTATATAGTGTGGCTGAGCGAGCGGTGTACCACTATTCCCAGCAGACACAGAACAGTGAACAGAATGCTATATAGTGTGGCTGAGCGAGCGGTGTACCACTATTCCCAGCAGACACAGAACAGTGAACAGAATGCTATATAGTGTGGCTGAGCGAGCGGTGTACCACTATTCCCAGCAGACACAGAACAGTGAACAGAATGCTATATAGTGTGGATGAGCGAGCGGTGTACCACTATTCCCAGCAGACACAGAACAGTAAACAGAATGCTATATAGTGTGGCTGAGCGAGCGGTGTACCACTATTCCCAGCAGACACAGAACAGTGAACAGAATGCTATATAGTGTGGCTGAGCGAGCGGTGTACCACTATTCCCAGCAGACACAGAACAGTGAACAGAATGCTATATAGTGTGGCTGAGCGAGCGGTGTACTACTGTTCCCAGCAGACACAGAACAGTACACAGAATGCTATATAGTGTGGCTGAACGAGCGGTGTACTACTGTTCCCAGCAGACACAGAACAGTACACAGAATGCTATATAGTGTGGCTGAACGAGCGGTGTACCACTATTCCAAGCAGACACAGAACAGTGAACAGAATGCTATATAGTGTGGCTGAGCGAGCGGTGTACCACTATTCCCAGCAGACACAGAGTGGCAGTAAACAGAATGCTATATAGTGTGGCTGAGCGAGGTACACAGAGTGGCAGTAAACAGAATGCTATATAGTGTGGCTGAGCAAGCGGTGTACTACTATTCCCAGCAGACACAGAGTGGCAGTAAACAGAATGCTATATAGTGTGGCTGAGCGAGGTACACAGAGTGGCAGTAAACAGAATGCTGAGCGAGCGGTGTACTACTATTCCCAGCAGCGACACACAATGACTGGGGGGGACCCTGGCTAGCGTGGCTGGAGCGCGAACTACCCTGCCTGCCTACCCAAAGCTAAACCCACAGACAAATGGCGGAGATATGACGTGGTTCGGGTATTTATTTACCCGAACCACGTGACAGTTCGGCCAATCAGAGCGCGTTCGGGTCCGAACCACGTGACCCGTTCGGCCAATCACAGCGCTAGCCGAACGTTCGGGGAACGTTCGGCCATGCGCTCTTAGTTCGGCCATATGGCCGAACGGTTTGGCCGAGCACCGTCAGGTGTTCGGCCGAACTCGAACATCACCCGAACAGGGTGATGTTCTGCAGAACCCGAACAGTGGCGAACACTGTTCGCCCAACACTAGTATGTACATGTATGTACATGTATGTATGCATGTATGTACATGTATGCATGTATGTACATGTATGCATGTATGTACATGTATGTATGTATGTATGTATGTACATGTATGTATGTATGTATGTATGTACATGTATGTATGTACATGTATGTATGTACATGTATGTATGTATGTATGTATGTATGTATGTACATGTATGTATGTACGTATGTACATGTATGTATGCACGTATGTATGCATGTATGTATGTTCATGTATGTATGCACGTATGTATGCATGTATTTATGCACGTATGTATGCATGTATGTATGCACGTATTTATGCATGTATGTATGCACGTATTTATGCACGTATGTATGCACGTATGTATGCACGTATGTATGCACGTATGTATGCACGTATGTATGCATGTATGTATGCACGTATGTATGCACGTATGTATGCATGTATGTATGCACGTATGTATGCATGTATGTATGCACGTATGTACATGTATGTATGCACGTATGTACATGTATGTATGCACGTATGTACATGTATGTATGCACGTATGTACATGTATGTATGCACGTATGTACATGTATGTATGCACGTATGTACATGTATGTATGCACGTATGTACATGTATGTATGCACGTATGTACATGTATGTATGCACGTATGTACATGTATGTATGCACGTATGTACATGTATGTATGCACGTATGTACATGTATGTATGCACGTATGTACATGTATGTATGCACGTATGTACATGTATGTATGCACGTATGTACATGTATGTATGCACGTATGTACATGTATGTATGCACGTATGTACATGTATGTACATGTATGTATGCATGTATGTACATGTATGCATGTATGTACATGTATGCATGTATGTACATGTATGTATGTATGTATGTACATGTATGTATGTATGTATGTATGTACATGTATGTATGTATGTACATGTATGTATGTACATGTATGTATGTATGTATGTATGTATGTACATGTATGTATGTACGTATGTACATGTATGTATGCACGTATGTATGCATGTATGTATGCATGTATGTATGCATGTATGTATGCACGTATGTATGCACGTATTTACATGTATGTATGCACGTATGTACATGTATGTATGCACGTATGTACATGTATGTACATGTATGTATGCACGTATGTACATGTATGTACATGTATGTATGCACGTATGTACATGTATGTATGCACGTATGTACATGTATGTACATGTATGTATGCACGTATGTACATGTATGTATGCACGTATGTACATGTATGTATGCACGTATGTACATGTATGTATGTACATGTATGTATGTATGTACATGTATGTATGCATGTATGTACATGTATGTATGTACATGTATGTACATGTATGTATGTACATGTATGTATGTATGTACATGTATGTATGTATGTACATGTATGTATGTATGTATGTACATGTATGTATGTATGTATGTACATGTATGTATGTATGTATGTACATGTATGTATGTATGTATGTATGTACATGTATGTATGTATGTATGTATGTACATGTATGTATGTATGTATGTATGTACATGTATGTATGTATGTACATGTATGTATGTACATGTATGTATGTACATGTATGTATGTATGCATGTATGTATACATGTATGTACATGTATGTATGCATGCATGTATGTACATGTATGTATGCATGCATGTATGTATGCATGTATGTACATGTATGTATGTATGCATGCATGTATGTATGCATGTATGTACATGTATGTATGCATGTATGTACATGTATGTATGTATGCATGCATGTATGCATGCATGTATGTATGCATGTATGTACATGTATGTACATGTATGTGTATGTATGTATGCATGCATGTATGTATGCATGTATGTACATGTATGTATGCATGTATGTACATGTGTATGCATGTATGTACATGTATGTACATGTATGTATGCATGTATGTACATGTATGTATGTATGCATGTATGTACATGTATGTATGTACATGTATGTATGTATGTATGTATGCATGTATGTATGTATGTATACATGTATGTATGCATGTATGTATGCATGTATGTACATGTATGTATGCATGTATGTACATGTATGTATGTACATGTATGTATGCATGTATGTGCATGTATGCATGTATGTATGCATGTATGCATGTATGCATGTATGCATGCATGTATGTATGCATGCATGTATGTACATGTATGTATGCATGCATGTATGTGTATGTATGCATGCATGTATGTGTATGTATGCATGCATGTATGTGTATGCATGCATGTATGTGTATGTATGCATGCATGTATGTGTATGTATGCATGCATGTATGTATGCATGCATGTATGCATGTATGTATGCATGTATGTATGTATGTGTACATGTATGTATGTGTATGTATGTGTATGTATGCATGTATGTGTATGTATGCATGTATGTGTATGTATGTATGCATGTATGTGTATGTATGCATGTATGTGTATGTATGCATGTATGTGCATGTATGCATGTATGTACATGTATGCATGTATGTACATGTATGCATACATGTACATGTATGCATGTATGTACATGTATGCATGTATGTACATGTATGCATGTATGTGCATGTATGTACATGTATGCATGTATGTACATGTATGCATGTATGTACATGTATGCATGTATGTACATGTATGCATGTATGTACATGTATGTATGTATGTATGTACATGTATGTATGTATGTACGCATGTATGTACATGTATGTATGTACGCATGTATGTACATGTATGTATGTACGCATGTATGTACGCATGTATGTACGCATGTATGTACGCATGTATGTACGCATGTATGTACGCATGTATGTACGCATGTATGTACGCATGTATGTACGCATGTATGTACATGTATGTACGCATGTATGTACATGTATGTACGCATGTATGTACATGTATGTACATGTATGTACGCATGTATGTACATGTATGTACGCATGTATGTACGCTTGTATGTACGCATGTATGTACGCTTGTATGTACGCATGTATGTACATGTATGTACGCATGTATGTACATGTATGTACGCATGTATGTACACATGTAATGTCCATGTTTCCCTATGGCTCAAGTGGGCGATGTTACAGTTTAACTGTGTGCTGACCAGAAAGCTGTTATGGGTAATGACCATTTTCAAAATGGAGGACGGAAAATTCCCTTGATCACAGTGAACAAACAGGACGCAGGAGAGGAGAAAAAGATTGAGGAGTAGACTACATGGAAGGTAAGTATGACTTGTGCATGCTAATTTTGACTTTTAATCTTCAGTTCAAGTTTTCTTTAAAGACTGCTAGATTGAACTTTTTCAAGATCTGTCCCAATGTACAACTTTCAGGCGCAGACTGCTAAAGCCTCTAATAGACAAAATTCGAGAGAGAGGCTGGAAATATAGATGGGGATTCCCTCTTGCCTTGTTGCTTTTTGCTGATATCCAGCCACTGACAGAGCGACCTGGACCTGCCTAATGTTCTTATTGAAGGCTGGTTTATCGAGGCTACTCCCCCCACTGAATCTGGCCGATTTTGACAATAGCAGGTGGTCTAAATGAAGGACAGGCTGAATCCAGTGATAACTGTCATTCTCAATCATAAAGACTATCTGGAAGAATCAGCCCGTCTGCTTGACGACCAAAAATACTATGAGATTTTACATACAGACCCAACCAATGAACTCAACTTAACTTTGAAAACATTTATAAATATTGCCCTTCTCAATAATATAACAACACAAAATGAAAGTTAACAGTTCCGACAAGCCAGCTGTCAAACACTGGGCAAGGGGGTGACTCGGAGACATCAGCTTCTTTTATTCAAAAATTTCCTTCACAGAAACCTGACTGCGGGCAGATGAGTAGAAACTGCTCAAGGTGAGAGGCGGAGTGGAGGGTGGCTGCGAAGGGACAAGGATAGCAGTGGTTTACATGGCTGAAGAAGCTGGACCAGAAGGAGGGTGGCTTTGACTTTGGGTGCTGCTTATCCTCATATGTTGCTCACATGGCGTGAGTGTTTAGAGCTCAGGTTCCTTATTAAAACAGTTGTACCTAGGTGGGTGTTGGACTTCCCATGATTCAGAATCTTGTGGTGGAAGTTGCAAATGGCTTTGCTGTTGTCAGAGGCAGAGACTCAAAAAATGGCCACACTGGTGAGCTTTGAGATGACGACATTCTGGTGGTGGTAACAGCAGAAGTTGGCGGTCGTGTTGATACATGCTGTGTGGCAGTGCCAATAGCTCCTTGCAACGAGCTCCCCCTGCTTACAACTCGTCTGCTCCTCATCAGTGTCTCCCAATCTGAACTCTACCCCTCTTCATATCGTCTTATGGGCAACCACGTCACATCCATGAACTCATCGTCATCATCAGCTGCTTTACTTGTTTCTGACAGCTCACAATTGGCAGCAGCAGTGTGTACATCATCATCATCACACCTTACATCCATGTGTGCAATGTCGCCTGACTGAGACATATCAAGTAACATCCTTATCTCCTTCATCTTCTGGCAGTAATGCTTGCGCATCACTAATTTCCTCAAACTGATGTGTGAATAACTCCTTTGACACATCAAGGGAAGCGGCTGTGGTGCTAGTGGTGATGGGAGTGGGCCAAGTGGTAACTCCTGGGGTGACCAAATCAGAGCAAGAGGAGGATAGTGCATCAAGGTTCCAAGAGGAAGCTGTAGAAGATGGAGTTTGCTGTGTAAGCGAATCAACTACTTCCTCAGCATTTTGAAAGTTTGGGGTATGTGGCTCCTGAACACTGGGCATCATTCTAGGACCACAGGAAATCACACCAGCATGACCCCTATGACCCCGCCTATGCCTGTCATTTTTTTTCCTCACAATATTTAAAAAACACAAGAAAAGACCCTGCCAGTGAAGAGGAACTTGATCACTTCACACAGGTCAGTGATATAACAAAATCAAAATACAAGAATAGCACTTATGATGGTGTTGTATATTGTGCTACTGTACACGGAGCTACTAGGAGTGTGCGCACGTCTGTGACGTGCAGCTCAATGAACCCTGCATGGGACAGTGAGTGAATGCAGAGATCTCTGATATATCAAAATACAACAAGAATAGCCCTTATGATGGTGGGGTGTATTGTGCTACTGTACACAGAGTCACTAGGAGTGTGCGCACCTCTGTGATGTTCAGCTCATTATACACTGCACTGGGTGCTCAGTCAGGACGCTGTACAAACACAACCTATGTGCACCAGTACCTATCCTCAAAAGGGCCGTTAGATGCTCAGTCAGGAGTCAGGACGTTGTACAATCACAACCTATGTGTACCAGTACCAGTCCTCAGAAGGGCCCTAGGGTGCCCAGGGTGCTGTACAAACAGCTAGAAAGGCAGTGGTGACACAGAACAGAGGCTTAACTAACGCTTTCCCTATCTGCGGCAATGCTCTCTCCCTTCTCTCCCTAATAGCAGTCACAGTTTGAGTCTAAGATGGCTGCTTTGCTGGCATTTTTATAGAGGGCGGAGGCATCCGGGAGGGGTGCTATCTGATTGGCTGCCATGTGTCTACTGACTGTGAGGTAAGGGGTCAAAGTCTAGCTCAATGATGATGTATAGGAGCAGATCAAACATGTCATATATTCGCCTGAGGGGGCGGGCTCGAATACCCATTCTTTGCCGCGAAGTATTCGTCAGGTGAATACTTTGGGCCATCTCTAGTGCCGTGGTGACCGGAAAGAGATCTTGTCTGTCCTCACAGTCAGTGGACAGACTAATGTTCATGAAAATGAACCAGGCTTCGGTTGAAGGCGAATTCCTGGCCCTCGTTGTTGGTGGGAGGAGGTGAATGACTGGCTGTGATCCTTGCCTTTGCATGACTTTGCTTTGTTAAAGTGGACCCAAATAAAAAATACAAGATTTCAGACATAACATTTATTTTCTAAATTATAATAATAAATAGCCTTTTTTCAGTTGCATGATGACAAATATAAAATATTTTACATTTATTGGAGAAACCCCTCCCTTCCTTTCAAATTGCCGGACAGAATCCGGCAAAATGCTGGAGTAGGTAGTGTCCAGCAATGGAGCAATTGCTAATGGCTGCCACCTGTATAACCCTAGTAATGAAAAAAGAAGGGTGAAAAGCATGCACTGAAATGCTCATAGGCTTGAAGGAGTGTTTATTTATCTTTGTATGTGTCAGAGTGGTGCAACTAAATATTTTGAATTAAAAAAATGTTTGGTTTGGGTCCGCTTTAAGTTACCACCTGGATGTATGGATGGCCTACTTACTTACTCTGCTTCCACCAAGTACAACTCCTCTTCCCGCCTCCAACAACTACTGCTACTGATTATGTGAATTGCTAATGTGTAGTCCCATTAACACCTGGGACCACAGCCTCCTCTTCCTGCCTACAAAAACTGCTGCTGCCGATACTACTTGTTAGAATTTAAGCATGACATGCTTGAATTCTGAGGCCTAGTTGAAGGACTTACTCTGCAGAGTCTCTCTTTAGAAATAGAGGTATTTCTAGAAGCAGTAGAACATTGTCCTGTGTCTTACCCAAGGCCGGAGGGCTTATCAGGCCGAGATGTACAGACCTCCAGGCTGCAGCAGGATAAACAGCCAATGTTATGAAAACATGCTCACAAGTACATTAAACTATAGTCTTAGGGACATATTACCTCATTTACGGGGTAATAGGAGAGGAAATGCTATATTTGGCTTGCCCCATTTGAGCAGGCGCAGACCGTGTCCTTTATCACATGCTATTTAAACCACACACATGAGCAATAAAAATGAATCACAATCCATGTAACCACTGCAGGGTAGTAAATATATTCTCACTTCAAAGAAAAAAGACCCTCTAATAGTGGACGCAATTACTAATGAATATGACATGAATGTATATTCAAAATTGGTATCAAAGTTTATTTAACCTTCTTCCCGGTTATCTCGAGCTCAGCTACCCGCCGCGCCGCCGCTCCCCCCCCCCCTCCAGACCCCTTGTGCAGCCTGGCCAATCAGTGCCAGGCAGCGCTGAGGGGTGGATCGGGATTCTCTATGACGTCAGTGACGTCATCCCGTCCGGTCGCCATGACCGGGGAAGCCCAGCAGGAAATCCCGTTCTGAACGGGATTTCCTGCTTACTCTGATCGCCGAAGGCTCGCTACATGATTTAACCATCCTGGCCGCGCAGGAGGTTTTCTCAGGCCCTGCTGGGCCGATTTGCTTAATTTTTTTTTTTGCTGCACGCAGCTAGCACTTTGCCAGCTACGTGAGCAGCTTTTTTTTTTAAAGTGCTGCGCTGCCCCCTTGCCGTCAGAATTGGAATGGCAAGGGGGTTAAACAACAAAAGACATAATAAAAACTGTAAAAAAAAAATCACCAGAGACTATAAGTACATAGATCTCCTGGTAACTGCATAAATAATATATATGTTCCAGGGACACTCGGACTGGGCCTCTGCAGTTTAAAACTTCTTTCTACACCCACTGGTCGTAATGATGGGGATTACAATCATAGGCATCATTACACAGGTGAGTTTGTGTGAAATTACGCAAACAAATCTACATGGTTAAGAGATTGGTGTCTCATAACCCAATATTTCCAAGGTAAGCTACATTATACACAAGGGTAGGTTTCTAGCTTTCAGCAGTACCTATGATGGAGCTGATTGTGTAAATGTGTTCTTTTAGAAGACATCTGGCCAGGGGCCCATGAAGATAATCATAATGCGGCAGTGTTTCACCAAAAATAATCGTAATGTGGCAGCATTTCACCAGAAAATACATGTATTTCGGAAGCGTTTCATCAGATAATAATCGTATTGCAGCAGCGTTTCACCAGAAAATAATCATAATGCGGCAGCGTTCCACCAGAAATTACACAATGCTGGCAGCGTTTCACCAGAAAATACACAATGCAGGCAACGTTTCACCAGAAAATACACAATGCGGCAGCGTTTCACCAGAAAATACACATAGGAAGGGCTCCACTTTCATGAGGCACAAAGTGGGACAGAAGGAGGCACCGGGGAACTGAATAAGGAACACAGGGCAACATAGGAAGGCACAGGGGGACAGAAGGAGGCATGAGGGTCAGAAGAAGTCACAAAGGAGGACAGAAAGAGGCACAAGCAAACAAAAGGAGGAACACGGGGACACAAGGAGGCACAATGAGCAACAAAAAGAGGCACAGTGGAGGGGCAGAATGAGACACAAAGGAGGACAGAAGGACAAACAGGAGGACAGAAGGTGGTACACAAGGAGGCACAATGGGCAACAAAAGTAGGAACAATGGGGGACAGAATGAGACAGGAGGACAGAAGGAGGCACACGGGGGCAGCGGGTGGTACAGGGGGACAGAAGAAGGCATGAGGGCCAGAAGGAGGCACAAAAAAGAACAGTGGGAGGCACAGGGGACAGAAGGAGGCACAAAGTGGGGCAGGAGGCGGCACAATAGGGGACAGATTGAGGTACAAAGGGGGACGAAAGGGGGCACAGGAGGAAAGAAGGAGGCACAAAGAGGGCAGAAGGAGGCACGATGAGCGACAGAAAAAAGCACAAAGGGTCAAGAAGGAGGCACAGGAAGACAGTAGGAGGCACAAAGGGAAACACAAGGATGCACAAAGGGGGACAGTTGGAGCCACGAAAGGGTGACAGAAGATTGCGGAGGAGGATGTAAGGAGGCACAAGGAGCCAGAGGGGGACAGAAAGAGCCACAGGGAGACATAAGAAGGCACAAAGGGGCACAGAAGGAGGCACGGGGACAGAGGAAGGCGCAGGGGACAGTGGTGGCACATGAGGACTGAAGAGGCACATGGAGACAGAATGAGGCACAAAGGGAGACAGAAGGAAGCAGAGTGGGACTGAAGGAGGAATAGAGGTGCAGAGATAGCACAGGGGGACAAAGAAAGGCACAAGGGGACAGAAAAAGGCACATGGGGACAGAAGGAAGCAGGGGTGGCACAGGGGGACTGAGGGAGGCACATGGAGACAGAAGGAGGCACAAAGGGAGACAGGAAGCATAAAGGGAGACAGAAGGACAAACGGGGTCGGACATGGCACAAGGGAATGAAGGAGGCACAAGGAGACAAATGCTAAGCAGATGCATTAGAAGCAAGTAATAGAACACCTGTGGGGGCGAGCTTAGCCAAAGGGCGTGGCTTCATCCAGGGGCGTGGCTTCATCCAGCAACATGGCGCCCCCAGGACCAATGGCACTCCAGGCAATGGCCTGTACTGCATAAAGAAGGGATACATAAATTGGCCTCAAGCACCGATTCATCTTGGTCCAATCATTAACTCTTTATTGCACGATCAATTATCAAGTTACAAGTAGGCTCCTTTAAGGAACCAATACAAAGATAGCATTAAAAACTGTTTCTGCGCAGAATTCAGTATATTCTAAAACCAAAGAGCCTCCCCACATATCCCCCAGATGTTCAATCTAGGCTTGCGTGCATGGAGTATGTCAGGACTCTTATGCTCCATGCACGCAAGCCCAGTCTGCCTAGCTGTCACTCAACAGCACACCACCATACACACAGCAGCTGTTTTCCCCCTAATGGGGATGAGTCCTTTTATTAGTTGCAAGAAAGCTGCAGCATAAAGCATTGGCCGGCTAAACACTACCACAGTTCCACAGAGCTTCACAAGCAGTTAGGAAGCAATACTAGACAAGCATCTTTCCTCCAATCATATATCAGTATGTCCTTCCCTCAATTGCTCCACATGTCCTCTCGCATCCTGGTGTCTGATACTGGTACTGTCCTTTTTAAGGATGGTGGGCACACATTACATGCTCTCCTCGGCAGGACCGACTCTGCCGTGGTCGCTTCCGGAATTCGCATGCAACGCGGACGCGCCCGAGTGTCCTCACACATACAGGGCACCTTGGCTCTGGGACAAGCACAGTTTGCATGGGCTGGGGTAGTGTGGCTTAAACATGCCGGCTGACAGTGTCGGCGTTAGGCAGTGGGAACGCTTGACTAGCGTGGTGCGGCGATATGCTCCTCCCACCGACGCGTTTCGCATCACATGACGCTTCTTCAGGGCGTGGCTTAGGGGTACTGGATCCATTGTTTTATAGGAGAGCTGGATTGCTTCCTAGTATGACTCACCAGACTTTCTGCTGATGTCATTATTGTTCATATCAACAAACTTTATTGCTCCCATCATTCTTTGCACAGTTGTTCCCAAAGAGGATAATCCTATTTAAAAGTCACACTTCCTTTAGTTCATTGATTGTGATCAATTTCGTTTTTATAATCAAAAGAATTTTCTTTTTCAATAGTAACATTTCGGATTGTAGCAGCATATACCAACACTTTTCTCCTCTCTGGCACCATCTAGTGGACCTTTCCTATATTACAAGTAAACTGACTGTTTTCACACATACAGGATCTTCTCAAAAAATTAGCATATTATGATAAAGTTCATTATTTTCTGTAATGTACTGATAAACATTAGACTTTCATATATTTTAGATTCAAATACACACAACTGAAGTAGTTCAAGCCTTTTATTGTTTTAATATTGATGATTTTGGCATACAGCTCATGAAAACCCCAAATTCCTATCTCACAAAATTAGCATATTTCATCCGACCAAAAACAAAAAAAAAGTCAACCTTCAAATAATTATGTTCAGTTATGCACTCAATACTTGGTCGGGAATCCTTTTGCAGAAATGACTGCTTCAATGCGCCGTGGCATGGAGGCAATCAGCCTGTGGCACTGCTCAGGTGTTATGGAGGCCCAGGATGCTTCGATAGCGTCCTTAAGCTCATCCAGAGTGTTGGGTCTTGCGTCTCAACTTTCTCTTCACAATATCCCACAGATTCTCTATGGGGTTCAGGTCAGGAGAGTTGGCAGGCCAATTGAGCACAGTAATACAATGGTCAGTAAACCATTTACCAGTGGTTTGGGTACTGTGAGCAGGTGCCAGGTCGTGCTGAAAAACGAAATCTTCATCTCCATTTTTTCAGCGGATGGAAGCATGAACCCACTTTTGAACCAGAAACAGCGGCAGAAGCGCCTGACCTGGGCTACAGAGAAGCAGCACTAGACTGTTGCTCAGTGGTCCAAAGTACTTTTTTCGGATGACAGCAACTTTTATGTCATTCGGAAATCAAGGTGCCAGAGTCTGGAGGAAGACTGGGGAGAGGAAAATGCCTGAAGTCCAGTGTCAAGTACCCACAGTCAGTGATGGTCTGGGGTGCCATGTCAGCTGCTGGTGTTGGTCCACTGTGTTTTATCAAGGGCAGGGTCAATGCAGCTAGCTATCAGGAGATTTTGGAGCACTTCATGCTTCCATCTGCTGAAAAGCTTTATGGAGATGAAGATTTCATTTTTCAGCACGACCTGGCACCTGCTCACAGTGCCCAAACCACTGGTAAATGGTTTACTGACCATGGTATTACTGTGCTCAATTGGCCTGCCAACTCTCCTGACCTGAACCCCATAGAGAATCTGTGGGATATTGTGAAGAGAAAGTTGAGAGACGCAAGACCCAACACTCTGGATGAGCTTAAGGCCGCTATCGAAGCATCCTGGGCCTCCATAACACCTGAGCAGTGCCACAGGCTGATTGCCTCCATGCCACGCCGCATTGAAGCAGTCATTTCTGCAAAAGGATTCCCGACCAAGTATTGAGTGCATAACTGAACATAATTATTTGAAGGTTGACTTTTTTTTTGTTTTAAAAACACTTTTATTGGTCGGAATGAAATATGCTAATTTTTTGAGATAGGAATTTGGGGTTTTCATGAGCTGTATGCCAAAATCATCAATATTAAAACAATAAAAGGCTTGAACTACTTCAGTTGTGTGTATTTGAATCTAAAACATATGAAAGTCTAATGTTTATCAGTAGATTACAGAAAATAATGAACTTTATCACAATATGCTATTTTTTTTAGAAGATCCTGTATCAGTCATGCTTCCACTCATGCATTTAGCTTACTAGTTCCCATTTGGCTAAAACCACAGGAGGGGCATAAAATATTTTGGGGGCCAATAATTAATGGGCCTCTTTTCAGGGTATATATTTTGATTTTGATTTTTTTTTGTACCCCTCAGTGAGGCTCCATGTTGTTCTCTATAGTGCTTGTATAGTGGCATTTCCACTTCCCCCTCCTCTATCTCCCTAAAGCAGCCTTTCTCAACCTTTCTACCCTGGAGGAACCCTGCAAATAACTTGGATCTCAAGGAACCCCTGCAAACATTTTTTTGATCTCGAGGAACCCCTGCATTTATTTTGCAGGAGGCTTGGTCTTTGAAAGTATGTGTGGCTGTTTAATTCAATACCCTTATTACACTGTCACTCATTCTATTGTCTCCTAAGCCCCCAATTTAGTGCTTCTTGTTACAGTACCACCTATTATGGTGTGCTCTATTATACTTCCCCCACGATGGGGGTAAATGCCAAGGAACCCCTGCAGAGTGCTCAAGGAACCCTGGGGTTCCAGGGAACCCTGGTTGAGAAAGCCTGCCCTAAAGTGTTCTAAAATTCTTGATTTGAGATCTCTTCTAGTTTTGCCCACATACATTAACTTACATGGGCACTCGATTACATAGATCACTCTTTCGGTAGCATAGTTCATAAAACCGTTTATTTTGTATGTGCAATCACCATTAGTATTTGTGGATGTTTTCGTTTTGTCTACATATGGGCAGATTTTACATTTCCCGCACTTAAACATGCCCCTACCTGATCTACTTCGTAACCACTCACTTCCTTCCCTTGTTGGTTTAAATTCACTCCTCACTAGTTTGTCTTTTAAATTTGGTGCCCTCTTTGATGTCAGCATCGGTCATGGCCCTACTATTTTTTCAATGTCAGGGCCTGTACTGCCTATGCCTAGAGGCTCCCCTGCATCTGGCACTGCTCTGTTGCTTAACAGACAAACAAGTTTCACTTTTCCATGAACATGCAAGTTTGTAAGGGATACGCATGTGACGCAAATGCTGAGAGTTTGGTCAACAGGGACCTAGAAAGAGGGCATCCCCAGAGAGCCTGGTTAAAAGGAGGCCAAGAGGTCTTACTCTCTCTTCCAGGGATAACCACCTAGAGCAGAGAGTGTGTGAGCACGAGCATCGAAAAGTGAAACATAAAGAAAAGAATCATGGGTGCTGTCTGAACCAGAAGAAGTGATCTGCAGATCAAGCCTTTTCAGGGGGGCTGTTAGAATTTAAGTATGATATGCTTGAATTCTGAGGCCTAGTAAAAGGACTTACTCTGCAGAGTTTCTCTTTAGAAATAGAGGTATTTCTAGAAGCAGTAGAACATTGTCCTGTGTCTTACCCAAGGCCGGAGGGCTTATCAGGCCGAGATGTACAGACCTCCAGGCTGCAGCAGGATAAACATGAGCCATAGGGACATATTACCTCATTTACAGAGTAAAAGGAGAGGAAACACCATATTTGGCTTGTCCCATCCGAGCAGGCGCAGACCGTGTCCTCTATCACATGCTATTATCAGCCAATTGCATGCGATGGGGACTGGGTCGTCCCTGCTGGATGATGTCACATTTAACTGTTTAGCCAACAGGGGCTCCAGGGGGCCACTTCTCATTTCTGACTGCTGATTTTCTACTTCCCTTCTTGTAACTTACATTATGTGTATGCTGTATATACGCTAAGTGCAACGTATAATATATTATAAGTTAAAGCCTGGACCATTCACCAGGGATGGGCCAAGTCTGCATGGAACGCATAAGATTCTACAGACTACTAGGTACTCGTCCCTCCCACTGCGAAGAAGTCACCCCCCATCCCCACCTTTGCGCAATTTTGAATTTTTATTTGGTAGCGCACCCAGGGTATGCATATGCATAATTTAGGATTAGTTAGTGTTAGGGCCCCTCCCATGGGGGATGACTTCTTCGCAGTGGGAGGGACAAGTACCTAATAAGTTGCATGCAAGCTATTATGGAAACCAACATCTTCCAATGGTAGACAGGTGCATATTATTTGAATGCTGGGTGTGTATTTTATCCCACTAGTGGGTCTTGCACTCTCAAGCAGGTAGTCATAAGGATGCAATCTGTTCTTAAGTAGCGCTGTTCCTTTCCTCGCCATGTACAAGTGTAAGTAACTTTGGTCAGCTGCTCCCATGTAATAGCATTGCTTATTGATGTTTATGCAGAGCTTCTGTTTGGTTTCAAGGTGCGTTTGTAGTTTCTTGGGGGGGCTCAGCGCACCTCTGATTGGTGGCCATTCGGAGCAACCTGGTGAAGCGCTGATCCACCTTATTGATGTTTATGCAGAGCTTCTGTTTGGTTTCAAGGTGCGTTTGTAGTTTCTTGGGGGGGCTCAGCGCACCTCTGATTGGTGGGCATTCGGTGGCAACCTGGTGAAGCGCTGATCCACCTTTGTGCAATTTTGAATTTTTATTTGGTAGCGCACCCAGGCTATACATATGCATAATTTAGGATTAGTTAGTGTTAGGGCCCCTCCCATGGGGGGATGACTTCTTTGCAGTGGGAGGGATGAGTACCTAATTAGTTGCATGCAAGCTATTACGGAAACCAACATCCTCCAATGGTAGACAGGGGCATATTATTTGAATGCTGGGTGTGTATTTTATCCCACTAGTGGGGCTTGCACTCTCATGCAGGTAGTTATAAGGATGCAATCTGTTTTTAAGTAGCGCTGTTCCTTTCCTCGCCATGATTATTTGAATTGCTGATGTGTAGTCCCAATAACACCTGGGACCATGGCCTCCTCTGCCTGCCTACAACATCTGCTAATACTAATAATTTGAATTGCTGATGTGCTTCGCGACTGCTGCCTGGAATCTTCATGCATTATTAACCATTTAAGCCTTTTGGACGTAGCTGCTATGTCGAAAAGGCTGCTGCCCTGCTGCTACGTGCTCCCGCGGGAGATCGTGCGCACTCCCACGCCACTGCCTATTAGCCTGGAGATCAACGAGCAGTTCCCATTCATTGATCTAAGTCCAGTATAAATTACAGACGCCGTCTACGGCATAAAGCCCATACTTACATGTCCACGCATTGCTTCCGTTTTGCGTAATAATACTATGCCTACAGAAGATAGGTGCAAGGACATCTTGAGGGCAAATAGTAAAATTACACCTGGAAAATAAAATTTCCATTAAATGACTTTTTTTTTACTTTTAAAATTAACCGCTTACCTCCAACACTCACCAATAGTTACACAAACCTTTAAAAAAAAAAATACGCAATGAAACTTTTTTATTATTTATGTCAAAAAGGTATATTACTATTATTTTTTAATTGAGGGCCTTGTAATAAGTGATGGCACCATACATTGTGATGAGGACATCATTTAAACCGTGTAATAACTGGGACAAATGGGCAAATAAAATGTAGGTTTTAATTACAGTAGCATGTATTATTTTAAAACTATAATGGCCAAAAACTGAGAAATGATTTTTTTTTTCATTTTTTCTTAATATTCATGTTAAAATGGATTTATATTAAAAAAAAAAAAAAGAAATCTTAGCAAAATGTACCACCTAAAGAAAGCCGAAATTGTGGCGGAAAAAACAAGATCTAGATAATTTAATTGTGATAAGCAGTGATAAAGTTATTGGCGAATGAATGGGAGGAGAAAATTGCTCGGATGCATAAGGTGGAACAATACTGAAGACTGAAGTGGTTAAACAAATAAAGAATGACACAGAGAGCCTGATATAATGTAGTATATACTGGTAAGGATGAATTGATGATAAAGTATCTTTATACTCACAAGCCAGGGCAACCACTGTAGATGCAGGTGGTGAGATTAAGCCTGTCCCCACTCAGGGCAAAGAAGTCGCTCTACATAGATCAGAAGAAAGGGGTAACACCCCTCCACCAGGGGTGGACTCGTACAAGGTGAACAGAGGCGCCAAAAGAGTAGGAATGGATAAAACATTTAAAACATGGGGAGCAGGGGCGTAACTTAAAACCACTGGGCCCCCCTGCGAAACTTTGGATGGGGCCCCCTCACCCATCTAAACCCCCCTCCTCCTGATGACAGCTTCCTCCCGACAAGCATCCAGTGATTCATCTTCCTGCTGGCGGGTAGAGATAGCCCGAACCTCCGATTTTAGGTTCGCGTACCTACCGCGAAAGTTCGGTTCGCGCGAACTTTCGCAAACCGCAATAGATTTTAATGGGGGGGCGAATTTTTAAAACTGGAAAAAATTATGCTGGCCACAAAAGTGATGGAAAAGATGTTTCAAGGGGTCTAACACCTGGAGGGGAGCATGGCGGTGTGGGATACATGCCAAAAGTCCCGGGGACAAATCTGAATT
The DNA here is from genome assembly GCF_040937935.1 of Hyperolius riggenbachi. NCBI lineage: Eukaryota > Metazoa > Chordata > Amphibia > Anura > Hyperoliidae > Hyperolius > Hyperolius riggenbachi. Next base: position 320,373 of record NW_027152380.1, read on the forward strand.
GGACGCAAAGCAGCGTTTTAAGGACAGAAATCACATTGAATGGTAAATTGCAGGCCTAAAGTGCTTTAAAACATCTTGCATATGTGTACATCAATCAGGGAGTGTAATTAGAGTACTGCTTCACACTTACACACCAAACTCACTGTGTAACGCACCGCAAACAGCTGTTTGCGTTGTGACGGCCATGCTGGACTGGAGCGCACCATGGCCAGAGTGCAGGCCGTTGCGCTTTTCAAGCCCATATGGTCGCCGGGCTGTGGTAGCTCAATGATAGAACAATAGTGACTGTCCACCTGATCAAATTTGGTCTGACCACAATGAAGCAACAACCTTATTATCTTTGGTGTGCAAACCCCCGAGACACTCATATAGCCGGCGGTCATTGCTTCATTGTGACACGCAAGCCCCTTCACCGCGGCAAGGTAATGATCATGAAGGGGAATAGGCACATGCACATGCCTTTTGTTTTGTTGTTGCAGCCGCCCGCAGTGCAGCCAGAAAAATTAGGCAGGCATGTACACACACCAGAAAAATTATTATAGCGTCCGCTGCTAGCAGCTAGCTAGCAGCGGCCTAAAAAATTCAGGAATCCGCCTGAGTCCTGGAGGCTGTTGGTGGTGGCGGAGAAGGCAATTAAGCTGCCTGTGGGCAGAGGTGCTGTGTGGGGAGCGACTTAGTCTTTGTGCGGGCAGTAGCCATCCGGGATCCATGCCTCATTCATTTTGATAAAGGTGAGGTACTGAACACTTTTCTGACTTAAGCGACTTCTCTTCTCAGTGACAATGCCTCCAGCTGCGCTGAAGGTCCTTTCTGACAGGACGCTTGAGGCAGGGCAAGACAGAAGTTGGATGGCACATTGGGACAGCTCTGGCCACAGGTCAAGCCTGCGCACCCAGTAGTCCAAGGGTTCATCGCTGCTCACAGTGTCTACATCCACACTTAAGGCCAGGTAGTCGGCTACCTGCCGGTCCAGGCGTTGGAGGGTGAATCCGGAAGGGCTAAGGCGAGGCGTTGGACCAAATAATTTCCGCATATCCGACATCACCATGAGATCGCTGGAGCGTCCTGTCCTTGCCTGCGTAGACATGGGAGAAGGATTACTGGCAGTGGTACCTTTATTGCATTGTGCTGTGACATCACCCTTATACGCATTGTAAAGCATACTTGCCAGCTTGTTCTGCATGTGCTGCATCCTTTCTGCCTTCTGGTGAGTTGGTAACATGTCCGCCACTTTGTGCCTATACCGAGGGTCTAGTAGTGTGGCCACCCAGTACAGCTCATTCCCCTTGAGTTTTTTTATACGGGGGTCCCTCAACAGGCTGGACAGCATGAAAGACGCCATCTGCACAAAGTTGGATCGAGACGTACTATTCATCTCCTCTTGCTCTTCCTCAGTGACGTCAGGTAAGTCCTCCCCCCAGCCACGAACAATACCACGGGAATGTCGAGCAGCACAAGCCCCCTGCGACGCATGCGGTTTTTCTTCTGCCGCCGCCTCCTCCTCCTCTTCCAAAGAAACACCTTCCTCATCATCCGAGTCTGACTCCTCTTCTCCGCACGACTCTTCCTCCTCCTCCCCCCTCTGTGATGCCGCAGGTGTTGAGGAAACATCTGATTCTGATGAAAATTGCTCCCACGACTTTTCCTGCCGTAACTATTCCTCTTCACGCTCCTCCTCAGCTTGATCCACCACTTTACGCATGGCACGCTCCAGGAAGTAAGCATAGGGGATCAAGTCGCTGATGGTGCCTTTACTGTGACTCACCAGGTTGATCACCTCCTCAAACGGCCGCATGAGCCTGCATGCATTTCACATCAGTGTCCAGTTGTTGGGCCACAACATCTCCATCTCTCCAGATTGTGTCCTTCTACTGTAATTGTACAGGTACTGGGTGACTGCTTTCTCCTGTTCTAGCAGGCAAGAGAACATGAGCAGGGTCGAATTCCAGCGAGTCAGGCTATCACATATCAAGCGTCTCACCGGCAAGTTGTTTCTCCGGTGAATGTCCGCAAAGCGTGCCATGGCCGTGTAAGACCGCCTGAAATGCCCACACAACTTCCTGGCCTGCTTCAGGACATCCTCTAAGCCTGGGTACTTTGACACAAATCTTTGAATGACTAGATTCAGCACATGTGCAATGCAGGGTACATGTGTCAGCTTTCCCAAATTCAAAGCGGAAAGGAGATTGCTGCCGTTGTCACAAACCACATTGCCGACTCTCCGCTTTGAGGCAAGACCTGTCTAATATGGCGTGACACCATTGTACCTGGCATGAAGCATAGGCTCTGGGGAGATTGGGGCTGTGTAGCTGGAAAGGAGATGGCAGCACCAGTAGAGTTAATCTGCCACTCAGCCAAGGAGGAGGAGGACGATGACAGCGAAGAGGATGTAGCAGGAGGAGAAGGAGAGAAGGTGGCAGGAGGCCTGCCTGCAAGCTGTGGAGGTGTCACAAGTTGGTCCGCTGCACAGCCACATACTCCCTGCTTGCCATCATTCACCAGGTTGACCCAATGGGCTGTGTAAGTAATGTTGCGGCCCTGACCGTGCTTGGCAGACCAGGCATCCGTGGTCAGGTGGACCCTTGACCCAACGCTGTGTGCCAGAGATGACACCACTTGCCTCTCAACTTCACGGTACAGTTTGGGTATCGCCTTTTTAGAGAAATAATTGCGGCCTGGCATCTTCCACTGCGGTGTCCCAATGGCCACAAATTTACGGAAGGCCTCAGAGTCCACCAGCTTGTATGGTAACAGCTGGCGAGCTAACAGTTCCGCCACGCCAGCTGTCAGACACCGGGCATGGGGGTGACTGGCAGAAATTGGCTTCTTCCACTTAAAGATTTCCTTCATGGACAACTGGCTGCTGTGGGCAGAGGAGCAGGAAACACTCAAGGGCAGAGGCGGAGTGGAGGAGGGTGGCTGTGAAGGTGCAGTAGAAAGGCGAGAAAGTGGCTGAAGATGCTGTACCTGAAGGAGGAAGAGGAGAAGGAGGGTGGCTTTTCTTTTGTGTGCTGCTTTTGCTTAGGTGCTCTTCCCATTGCAGTTTGTGCCTTTTCTCCAGGAGCCTTCATAAGGCACTTGTCCCTACGTGAGTGTTGGCCTTTCCACGGCTCAATTTTTGGAGGCAGAGAGAACAGATGGCATTGCTCCGATCTGAGGCAGACACACTAAAAAATTTCCAAACTGCTGAGCCCCTCTGGGGTGATGCCACTATGGTGGCCTCAGCAGCTGACTTTGAAGGGCATGTTGGCTGGCTGTCCATAGGTGGCGATACATGGCGCCAGACACTGCCACCAGCTGTTTCTGAGGACGAGCTCCCCCTGCTTCTTTCAGGAACTCGTCTCCTCCTACTCCTCTCTGACTCCCCGCCTGAACTGTCCCCTTGGTCATCTTGTCTCTTAGGAACCCATACCATCATAATAATCATAATCATCCTGCCTAGCTTCACTTGCCTCAGACAACTCCAAAACTGCACCAACAGCAGGTACTTCATCATCCTCCTCCTCACACGTTATGTCCATAGTGTCGCCGCCTAACTCAGACATATGAGGTGGTGTAACTTGCTTAGCACCTTCATCTGGTTGTAACAACAATGGCTGTTCATCAGTGATTTTCCCACCAGATAACTCCTGTGAAGTGTCAAATGCAGTGGAAGTGGTGCTAGTAGTAGCGCTGGTGGCTGCGGAAGATGAGGTGTTCTGTGTTAGTCAACCACGTCCTGACACTCTTGGGAGGTAATGGGACGTGCCTTCTTCGGAGCACTGTACTTTGGACCAGGGCCACACAAAATCACATCAACACGACCTCGCACAGACCTGCTGGATGGCCTTCCTCTGGGTCTGCCTCTACCTCTTCCTCTACCAGTTTTGTCCGTTTTGTCCATATCGGGGGGGATGAAGTGAAAGGTATGCACTGATTTGACTAATACAATGTGCAGTCACACAGGTGCAGTTAACAGGTATGCATGGAGTGGTATATCACACTGCGTGCATTCACGTAGGTAGGTGGGTGCACTGAACACAAAAGGTAGGTATATGCAGTGATGAGGTGGGTTCACTGCACACAACAGGTAGGTATATGCAGTGATGAGGTGGGTTCACTGAACACAACAGGTAGGTATATGCAGTGATGAGTTGGGTTCACTGAACACAACAGGTAGGTATATGCAGTGATGAGGTGGGCTCACTGAACACAACAGGTAGGTATATGCAGTGATGAGGTGGGTTCACTGAACACAACAGGTAGCTATATGCAGTGATGAGGTGGGTTCACTGAACACAACAGGTAGGTATATGCAGTGATGAGGTGGGTTCACTGAACACAACAGGCAGGTATATGCAGTGATGAGGTGGGTTCACTGAACACAACAGGCAGGTATATGCAGTGATGAGGTGGGTTCACTGAACACAACAGGTAGGTATATGCAGTGATGAGGTGGGTTCACTGAACACAACGGGTAGGTATATGCAGTGATGAGGTGGGTGCACTGAACACAACAGGTAGGTACAGTGGTGTGAAAAACTTTTTGCCCCCTTCCTGATTTCTTATTCTTTTGCATGTTTGTCACACTTAAATGTTTCTGCTCATCAAAAACCGTTAACTATTAGTCAAAGTTAACATAATTGAATACAAAATGCAGTTTTAAATGATGGTTTTTATTATTTAGTGAGAAAAAAAACTCAAAACCTACATGGCCCTGTGTGAAAAAGAAATTGCCCCCTGAACCTAATAACTGGTTGGGCCACCCTTAGCAGCAATAACTGCAATCAAGTGTTTGCGATAACTTGCAACAAGTCTTTTACAGCGCTCTAGAGGAATTTTGACCCACTCATCTTTGCAGAATTGTTGTAATTCAGTTTTTTTTTAGGGTTTTCTAGCATGAACCGCCTTTTTAAGGTCATGCCACAACATCTCAATTGGATTCAGGTCAGGACTTTGACTAGACCACTCCAAAGTCTTCATTTTGTTTTTCTTCAGCCATTCAGAGGTAGATTTGCTGGTGTGTTTTGGGTCATTGTCCTGCTGCAGCACCCAAGATCACTTCAACTTGAGTTGACGAACAGATGGCAGGATATTCTCCTTCAGGATTTTTTGGTAGACAGTAGAATTCATGGTTCTATCTATCACAGCAAGCCTTCCAGGTCCTGAAGCAGCAAAACAACCCCAGACCATCACACTACCACCAACATATTTTACTGTTGGGATGATGTTCTTTTGCTGAAATGCTGTGTTACTTCTACGCCAGATGTAACGGGACATGCACCTTCCAAAAAGTTCAACTTTTGTCTCGTCGGTCCACAAGGTATTTTCCCAAAAGTCTTGGCAATCATTGAGATGTTTTTTAGCAAAATTGAGACGAGCCTCAATGTTCTTTTTGCTTAAAAGTGGTTTGCGCCTTGGATATCTGCCATGCAAGCCGTTTTTGCCCAGTCTCTTTCTTATGGTGGAGTCGTGAACACTGACCTTAATTGAGGTAAGTGATGCCTGCAGTTCTTTAGAGGTTGTCCTGGGGTCTTTTGTGGCCTCTCGGATGAGTTTTCTCTGCGCTCTTGGGGTAATTTTGGTCGGCCGGCCACTCCTGGGAAGGTTCATCACTGTTCCATGTTGTTGCCATTTGTGGATAATGGCTCTCACTGTGGTTTGCTGGAGTCCCAAAGCTTTAGAAATGGTTTTAAAACCTTTACCAGACTGATAGATCTCAATTACAGTACTTTTGTTCTCATTTGTTCCTGAATTTCTTTGGATCTTGGCATGATGTCTAGCTTTTGATGTGCTTTTGGTCTACTTCTCTGTGTCAGATAGGTCCTATTTAAGTGATTTCTTGATTGAAACAGGTGTGGCAGTAATCAGGCCTGGGGGTGACTACAGAAATTGAACTCAGGTGTGATAAACCACAGTTAAGTTATTTTTTAACAAGGTGGGCAATCACTTTTTCACACAGGGCCATGTAGATTTGGAGTTTTTTTCTCACTAAATAATAAAAAACATCATTTAAAACTGCATTTTGTGTTCAATTATGTTATCTTTGACTAATAGTTAACGGTTTTTGATGAGCAGAAAAATATGCAAAAGAATAAGAAATCAGGA